>NC_134688.1:150608140-150908140 GCF_050947455.1 Rhinoderma darwinii | reverse complement strand
TACAAAAATATTAAGGTTCTATAGAGCTACTGAGATGCAAAGTTGAAGAGTGAAGAAACGTATGGATTTGTTCCTCAAGGAAGGTCTCATATGGTCGCTGAAATTAATGGGAGTTGATGTTCAGAAAAAGTGTCATTAGATTAATACAGTCTCCATGAGGAGATGCAGTACAGCCCTATCCCCAGAGACCAGGGAGTGGCAGAGAAGCTGTATGCAGAACATTATCTAAGTGTATATAGTGTTCCTATCCTGCCTTATCTAGGTCTCCAGAATACAAAATCCCCTTTCCTTTAATGATAATGAGATGACTCTGCTGACTCTGTCCCAGTCTAAACCAAGAATTGGAAACAGCACTTACATGTTAAAATCCAAAGTATGATTTTACTTCAGTGATACAACAGTTTGGCTAAATAAGCCTTTTTCAAGTACGCTCTGTCCATTTCTATCTTGGCTTTTGTGCTGTAGGTAAGACAGACCAAACCCACCAAAAAACGTGCACCATATTTAAACATTTATTTTGACTTGCAGGATGCTAGTCAAAAACAATATAAAGTGAGATGCAGAAACCAGGAACTGTCAGCCTATTGTGTGTGCCCCAATGGCCATTGTAAAAACTTTCTATACAGTAAAAATTTTCATATTTTACTACTTTTACAAAGAAAAAACTCTTTGTTAAAAAAAAATTGCTCTGTTTCAACACATTCTTTGAGCCGTAACTTTTATATTTTTTCATTGATTGAGTGGTATGAGGTCTTATTTTTTGTGGGACGAGCTGTAGTTTCTATTGGCACCATTTTTTGGTACATACGATTTTTTGATCACTTTTTGTTTCATTTTTTTAGTTCTAAGGTGAGCAACAAAACAATGATTCTAGTGTTTACATTTTTTTTTTTCATACCATTTAGGCTTAGCAGAGGCAGACAGAAGGCAGATCTGGGGGCCTTCATTAGGCTGCCATGACAACCATCGGCAACCCGATCGCATTGCAGGGAGGCCGTTGGGCTGTCGGCAGTCCCCCTCGGGATTTCCCATGAAGAACATTTATGACATATCCACTGGATATATGAAAAATGTCAGATAGATGCGGGTCCCACCTCTGGAGCCTGCACCACTCTCTAGAACGGGGCTCCCTAAAGCCCGTTCTAGCTTTTTGTGCTAATGCTGTCTCCCGGCCACTTAATGATTACATGGTCGTGTTATGGAAACAGCGTATCTCGCTGAGCTACGCGTTTTCCGTAATTCCCATAGTAGTGAATGGCAGTTACAGAAGCAGCATAACATGCACGATATGCTGTTTTCATCACTACTGTTCAGTTCTATGGGAATTATGGAAACTGTGTAGCTCAGCAAGATACGCTGTTTCCATAACTCAACCATGTAATCATTAAGTGGCCCGCAGAGCACAAAAAGCTAGAACGGGGTTTAGGGGGAATCTATCGTATCTATCTGACATTTATGACATATCCTGTTCATATCTCATAAATGTCCTTCATGGTACAATCCCTATAAATGCCACGGTCGCTATTGACCACAGCATTTAACTAGTTAAACTGCCAGGAACTGCGCGATCGCTGTTCCTGACCCTAAGAGCAGCGTGTCCGCTCCAAGCATCACTCCCCCGCTCCATGACATGCCGACACATCATGGGTCAGGAAGGGGTTAATTAAGGAAGCGGTCAGTGGGTCTGGCGCAGCCGGGTCCCTTGACTGTCGGCTAAAAGACGCATGGAATCTTAAGCAAGATTTATTCTTGCTAAAAACGGCGTCTTATAGTCAGAAAAATACGGTATATATATATATATATATATATATATATATATATATATATATATATATATATATATATTAACATGTCAGGGTAATTATCCCGCCTTAGGCATGAAATACATAACACGGTTTATTACATGTTACTTTTAGGCGCTGTAGTACAATATTTGTTTGATGTTATTTTTATTGGTCACGCCATGGGCTGGATTTACATTGCTAGAGCCCTTCCTCAGACACATTTTTACATAACATATTTACTTTTCGCAGCTGGTATGAAGAGCAGATTGCTGAACTTCTCTATAACGTTTCACTATTGTTTATTTCAGTTATGTTGGCTCTAGTTTCTTAATTTACATACTCTGCTGCCTTTAGGTACAGGCCGAAACTGCCTAATAATAAAGCCATGCCAGTTTATAACATATTTCAGTGTGATTTACATTGATATTTCTCAACACAAACATTTTATGCAGCACACCTACTTACATAACCTTCTATGTTACAGAACCCATCTGACTTACCATTTTAGTAGTATCATTTGGCTCAATTTATTAATGTAAGGCTAAATTTTGTCCAGTTAAAACTTTTTTGTCACTGTACATTATCCACTTTAGTTAACTGACATGTCTACAATGATTCATGACTCTTCAATATGCTTATAGACCTCTGCTACTTTTATTGACAAGACCAGAGTTCTTCATTGTACCTTTATTTTAATGTTCCCAGACTGCCTGGCACATTACTGTGACCAATTCTAGAATAGTAATGCATCCAGAGGGTTAAGAATACTGGCAGGGGCTACATTTCTGTCAATTAAGGAAGATGCTCCATGACCCCGCAACTGAGTGATCTCAGCAAATCAATTAAACCAGTGAAGTAAACAGATCTGTCCCTTTGGCTGTGTAGTAACCTGATATTTCTTCCTGTTCCCTCTGACACAGTGAATGGAGAAATCATATCCCCTGCCATCACATTGACAGGTGGAATAAGTATTTGTTAAAAAGAACATTCAGAAGAAATTTAAAAAGACATAAAACATGTTATAATATCATTCTACAAAATATGCACATACACCATTCTGTTGTGTTGGAAACATACTCCCAGCATTTCCATCATTGAATCCATATCATGTTTCTTTTTGTATCGTATCATATATTATTACATAGAGACAGATCTCTACTATATTTAATCCTTTTAAGTGAATAGGTCTTTATATGCATAGGTATATTCCCATGTGCATGGAGATCAAAGTCGACCCAAATGATGTTAAGGGAACACACTGATACACTGTGATATGCCTAGTGCATGGCCGGAATTAACTGTGCATTATTCCTATTTCTGGTGCTCTTTGACTTTCTGAGTCATATATCACCCTGTCAGGCCATGCACGAGTGTATCTGGGTTTTTTTTCCAGGAGCGTTCCTTTAGATAGGTTATGTGGGATCTTACAGATAAAATTAGTTGTACTGAGCATAGGAGGTATTTGTGACAGACATATAGATAGATTTTTTTTGAGCACGGACACCCATCCGTAAAAATACTGAAAGGTGTCCGTGGCCAATAGAAATGAATGGGTCATTAATTACTGTCAGTAATTACTGTCCATAATTACTGATGAAAAATACAGTCGTGTGCATGGGGCCTTACTGCTGGAAGTCTTATCGCATATAGAATTGTTGCATCATTGGTAGCTTTTTACACTGTTAACAGCTAACAAGCATTCTTTGAAGTAAAAATGAAAAATACATTACTGTACAGCTGCACTTTTCTTGGAAAACAATAATTCTGTCTGCAGCTTCTGCGCTCATTGGGGAACTAAATCAATGTTCAATGCATCAACATAATCTTTGATGTTAGGAAATTTGAGGACAAACTGGAGATGACTGTGGAGCAAACATTAGAACATATATGTTTTATACTATGTGTTGACCATTTTGTGATTAAATGTACACTATCTGGCCAAAAGTATGTGGACACCTGACCTTTA
This sequence comes from Rhinoderma darwinii, assembly GCF_050947455.1. NCBI lineage: Eukaryota > Metazoa > Chordata > Amphibia > Anura > Rhinodermatidae > Rhinoderma > Rhinoderma darwinii. Next base: position 150,904,390 of record NC_134688.1, on the reverse strand, counting down.
GGCCTCATTTACACGAGCGTGTGCGTTTTGCGCGCGCAAAAAACGCTGCGTTTTGCGCGCGCAAAAGGCACTTGGCAGCTCCGTGTGTCATCCGTGTATGATGCGCGGCTGCGTGATTTTCGCGCAGCCGCCATCATAGAGATGAGGCTAGTCGACGCCCGTCACTGTCCAAGGTGCTGAAAGAGCTAACTGATCGGCAGTAACTCTTTCAGCACCCTCGACAGTGAATGCCGAACACAATATACACCAACCTGTGAATAAAAAAAGACTTTCATACTTACCAAGAACTTCCTGCTTCCCCCAGTCCGGGCTCCCGGCCGTTGCCTTGGTGACGCGTCCCACTCTTGTCATCCGGCCCCACCTCCCAGGATGACGCCGCAGTCCATGAGACCGCTGCAGCCTGTGATTGGCTGCAGCCTGTGCTTGGCCTGTGATTGGCTGCAGCTGTCACTTGGACTTAACTGTCATCCCGGGAGGTCGGACCGGAGTTATCGGTAAGTCAGAACTTTTTTTTTTTTTTACAGGTTCATGGATTTTCGGAGCGGAAGTCACTGTCCATGGTGCTGAACCAGTTTAACGCTTTCAGCACCGTGGACAGTGACTGTCTCCTGACGTCGCGTACCCGAACATTTTTTACCGGTTTCGGTCAAAACGAGTTTGGCCGAACCCGGTGAAGTTCGGTGCGCTCATCTCGAATTTGACACTCCGTTTGGATGTTTGTAACCAGAAAAGCACGTGGTGCTTTTCTGTTTACATTCAGGAGTTTGACAGCTCTTGCGTGATTTTCGCGCATGCAACGCAGGACCGTCAGTGTGGCATGCGTTGTTTTCACGCACCCATTGAAGTCAATGGGTGCGTGTTGCGTGAAAAACGCAAGAATATAGAACATGTCGTGAGTTTTACGCAACGCACTCACGCAGCGCAAAATTCACGCATCGTCTAAACAGCCCCATAGACTATTATAGGTGCGTACGACACGCGTGAAAAGCACGCGCGTCGCACGCGCGTATAATACGCTCGTGTAAATGAGGCCTTACACCTATATGAACTTGTTAGACATCCCATTCCAAAACCATGGGTATTATTATGGAGATGCGCTCAAATTTGTGCTCATTTAGCCAAAAGAGCATTTGGGACTGATATTAGATGAGAAGGTTTGGCATTCCAATTTATCATCCTATAACCGCATCCTATAACTGCCATATTTAAAGTCACAGAAGTCTTTAACACAATCCATTCTACTGGCAATGTTTGTTTATGGAGATTCCATGGCTTGATTTTATGCACCTGTTTGGAATAAGTGTGGCTGAAACACCTGAACTCCCTAATCAGAAGGGGTATCAATATCTTTTGGCCATATAGAGAACTTATGGTTTAGCTGAAATAAACACAATTGCATATTATAAATATGGTATTCACAGACACTAAATAGTCATTTTTCACAACGCACAAAAATGTGTCATGTTAGATACTTAATCAACTATCCACTGACAGCAGCCTATTAAAAAAACAGACCCAAGAGCCATTTACAATAGTGAACCATTATGCAGAACCTCAAATAGACATATAATAAAAATAACAGACCCATCAACAGCAGCTTGCCGGCAGTTAGATTAGGAAGATTTTCCCATAATACCTTACAGAGTATAAACAAAATAAAAACAAGCAGAAAATGCAAAACTACATACATGTCATAAAATAATGTAAGCACATTACTGCTGTCTTGTAAATGTGGCTTGAATGGAAGAGAAAACTTGCCATTCAACCATCACTTAACATAACCTACAATGTACATTATTTGCATACACCAACAAGGTACTGAACAAGTTGTAGACTATTGACTTGTCCTGGTATCTAACAATAAAGTTTATTGCGTTAAAGCAAGTTGAACACAATATTGTAACGTGCAAAGACCCATTTAGGAGTGCATTGAGGGAACTGTGGGTCCACAGTGCAATGGATCCATCGGCCCTCGTTCCAAGCACGCCATGTGACTGCACAGTCGGATACATAACAGAGGGCTTTTCTGACTTTCCTGTAGCGCCTCACTATAGCGGTTATCCGCCAAGCTTACAGCGCCATCCACGCAGGACAAAGCATTGACGAAAGTGCCTGAGGAAGGTCATGGTCTTGACCGAAACTTCGCACTGTCACTGGCTATAAATAAATTATTTTTTGGATAAATAACTCCATATTGGTGTGCATAGTACTTTTTCTCTGTTCCTGCCTATCAGGTTCAGTGCACAGGCTGCGGCTCTGGAGAGGCGTCGTGTGCTGTTGGTGCTGGCGAGCACGAGATAGAGGGAGTGATCCTAAAGCTGGAATGGGTTCTTTGATGGCGGGTTGAGTTGCCAGGGAACCTCCCCACAAGCAGTAAAAGTGATTTGGCGAGTAGAGTTGCCAGGGAGCCTCCCCAAGATAGAGATTGCTAAAGGCCAGAGAGAGAGAGAAAGGGCCTGGAGACAATGTGGAAGTTATCCCTGTATCAGGGAGGAGGTAAAAGCCCTGTCTGCAAGATAAGTTGGTGAGCCACCATTGTCCACATTGCCGCCATTTCACTGTTGTGTAATGTTTAAAGAGACTGTGCCTCTCAGCGCGAGGAAGTTGCTAACACCCCTATGTAACCTTTCAGGCGTTAACATCAGCTTAGCAAAAGAACTGATGTTTTGCATGAAATATAGGCCAACTGTCAAAATTGTGACTTAATAATCCTGCCCTGCCAGGACTCAGCAGTACTCAATTACAAGTCACTCAGCTTTGCCTAGTGTTATCCGTAAGAGAAGTTGGTGAAGCCATCATTACCCGCCTTGCCGTCATTTTGTGTTTGTGTAACATTTAAAGAGACTGTTTCTCTCAAAGTTACAAAGTTGTTTACACCCACCTGTGGCCTTTTGTGTGAGATCACCAGTTTAGCAAAAAAAATAATATTTTGCATCAAATATGGGCCTCTTCTCATCGTTCTGACTAAGGCTATGTTCACACGGGGTATTTTGCAGAGTTTTTTGACGCGGAAACCGCGTCGCAAAACTCGGCAAAAACGGCCCGAGAACGCCTCCCATTGATTTCAATGGGAGGCGTCGGCGTCTTTTTCCCGCGAGCAGTAAAACTGCCTCGCGGGAAAAAGAAGCGACATGCCCTATCTTCGGGCGCTTCCGCCTCTGACCTCCCATTGACTTCAATGGGAGGCAGGAGAAAGTGTATTTCTCGCTGTTTTATGCCCGCGGCGCTCAATGGCCGCGGGTGAAAAACGGCGCGATAATCGCCGCGAAAATCGGCGTGCATTGAGAGGAATATCTGCCTCAAAGTTCCAAACGGAATTTTGAGGCAGATATTCCTCCCCCAAAATACTCCGTGTGAACATAGCCTAAGGCTGGGTTCACACAGAGTTTTTTGCAGGAGGAAAATCTGCCTCAAAATTCCATTTGGAATTTTGAGGCAGATTTTCCTCTGCCTGCACTCCGATTTTCGCGAAGTTTTTCACGGCGTTTTACGCTTTCTCTGCCTCCCATTGAGAGGTCGGAAGCGTAAACGCCCGAACATAGGGCATGTCCCTTCTTTCTCCCGCGAGACGGTTTTTCTGCTTGCGGGAAAAAAGCTCCCCCACCTCCCATTGAAATCAATGGGAGGCATTTTCGGCCGTTTTTTGGCGCGTTTTCTGACTCGGTTTCCGCATCAAAAAACTCGTAAAAAAACTCTGTGTGAACCCAGCCTAAACCTTCCTGCCTTACCAGGGCTCGGTTTACACTTACAAGCCACTCTGCTTTGTCTAAGGTTATTTAACTACAGGGCTAGGGCAGCACGCCAATTTTTTTTCCTGGTCTAAGGAATACATAGATACAACTCTGTATGAGCCTATAGAATTTTATAAGAGGTGCATTTGGGAAATATGTCATGCGGATCCAAAATACAGCCGTGTTCATGAGATCTAAAGCATTTAAAAACCTTTGAACATTATTTTACAGTTCAGGTAATTTGTAAATACATTACATTACTTATCTTACAGATACGGAGTTAAAGCCTGTAGCCCAGAGTGGCATTTACAATTTTTCAGGCTTTATAGCTAATATGTAGTGTAGAAGGAAAAGGGAAATGGGAGGAAACCTCCAGCTCACCGATCTGACACTCCTGTGTTGGTAATCGCCCGGGTCAGCCGCGACGGCACACGGCAGCAATAGCAGAAAAAAACAGAAATGATCCAGCGATAGTGATATCAAAAATGGGAAAAAACTAGGTTTCCGCTTTATTGAGATGCAAGCTGTCAGAGCTTGGAATGGAACATCAGGAGGAAAAACAAAGTGGTGATGCGGCAATAGATTAGCCTACGCGTTTCAAGCACTTAGGCTGTGCTCTTAGTCATGGCTGTATCGAGATAGCTAATATCTCTCAGCAATCTTGGCTGGCTCACTGTTGCTATAGCCACTGGCGTAGCTATAGGGGTCGCAGCGGTCGCAGTTGCGACCGGGCCCCTAAGCCTGGGGGGCCCACGGGCCCCCGTTGCCATACAGTATGTTTCCTAACTAAATCTTCTGTGCCGTGAAGCCGGCACTTCCTGGTTACGGTCACATGGTACACTTAGTGTACCATGTGACCGTGTTGTCATGTGACACTCTTCCAGACAGAGCAGAAGAGTCGGTGCGGAGGACTCCAGGTAAGCTGCAGTATAATGTAATGTATTATGTTGTAATGTATTGTGTTGTATTGTGTTGTTTGCGGTGGAGAGGGAGGGGGGCCCCCTCCTCCACCGCAAACTGCACAATACACTACAATACAGTATAGTACACATGACTGTATGAGAGCGAGGCTGCGGCTGTGTAATACAGTCACCGCCCCGATCCTGTGTCCTGATATGTGCGCGCCGTCAGGATGATGCGATGCGGCCAGCCCTGCACTAATGATCTGCGGTACTGAAGACAGAACATGGCGGGCGCGCTACAAAACACCCCCATGTTCTGTCTTCGGTGCCTGCGCCACCGCTCATTAGTGCAGCGCCGGCTGTATCACCGCATGCTGACCGCGCGCGCACTTCCTGTCAGGAGCGGGGCAATGGCTGTATTACACAGCCGCAGCCCCGCTCTATAACGGCGGAGATCAGAGAAACCCCTTATCTCCGCCGCTATTCTCCGGAATGCTGCGATCACAGCTGACTGCAGCATTCAGGGGAAAGTGAGAAGGGGGGATGCCCCTGGATCGCATCACAGGGAATTCCCTGTGACGCGATTGAGGGACATACCATATATGGGCAGACAGCCCAGGGTCCATTGAAGGACCCCAGGGCTGTCCTACCATATTTCCTGTTGTTAGGGCATACTGAGGTATGTCCTAACAACTGCCTGTGTACTATCTGTACACAGGCTAATGTACTGGAATATAGATATAGGCCAGTACATTGAAGTTTAAAAATAAAGTAAAAACAAAGTAATGTTAAATTAAAAAAATACACATACACCTTTTTTACAATAAACATTAAAATAAGTCTCAATACATAAAACATACACATAATCGGTATTGGCACGGCCGTAATAACCTGCACAACTATTTTTTTGCATCATTTATGATGTGTACTCTGTAAAAAAATAAAATAAAAATTGCTTTCTATCACTTAGGCCCCATTCACACGACCGTGCCCGCAATCACGGCCCGTGATTGCGGGCACGGCCGGCCGCCGACTGCCACCCGCATTTTCGGGCCGTGCTCCCATACAAAGTATGGGAGCACGGCCCGCAAAATGCAAAAGAACGGACATGTTCCATAATTTTCGGAACATTTCTACGGCACGGACACCCATCCGTAGAGCTACGGAAATGTGTCCGCGCTCAATGAAAGTGAATGGGCCCATTTTTGCGGGCCGCAATTGCGGTCCGCAAAAATAGAGGTTATTTACGGTCGTGTGCATGGGGCCTAATTGTGAGGCACAAGGTGCGATGATGAATTTAACCTCCATGTGCCTCACATTAATAGTAATTAACCCCATCATGTACCTTACATATTAACCCATTATGACTGAGAAATATGGTGGCTTTAATTACTATTAATGTGAGGCACATTCAAAATTCATCATCACACCTCGTGCCTCACATCAGAAAACGAAAGAACTTTTTTTTTTTTATTACTGTTGGCAAAGTAAACGAAGTATCGGTATTGAAGTCCAAATTTTGCTATCGGGACAACCCTACACTGTGGGTCGCGTCCCCCTGGGGGTTCGTGAGTCACTCACCGAGGTCCCGGTTCCAATCAATGCTGGAGCAAGGAGCTGACATCTCCTTGATCCAGCATTCACTGTGCCCTGAGCGGCTCGACGCAGGCAGGCGGGATGTAGCGACATCATCGCGCCTGCCTGCGCTGAGTCACTCATAGCACAGACCGGAGGAGGCGAAGGATCCTCCACCCGACGTGAGAACGGGGATAGGTAAGTAATTATGCTATTTTTATATTATGCACATATGGGGGCATTATACTGTATAGGGAGCTGATATTTGGGGGGGGGATTATACTGTATGGGGGGCTGATATGGGGAGCATTATACGGTATGGGGCTGTTATGGGGGGCATTATACGTTACGGGGGCATTATACTGTGTGGGGGCAGCTATGGGAGCATTATACTGTGTGGGGGCATTATACTATGGGGGCTGTTGGGCAAGGCGTCTGGGCATAGGCGCGCGCAGGGGTCTGATGATGATGGTGGTTTTGGGGAGGGGTAGGGGGGCCCAAGCTGAATTCTTGCACCCGGGCCCATGAGCCTTTAGCTACGCCCCTGGCTATAGCTCTGATGATTTGTATTTTAGGAAGTGTAGTCTTTACACTGGTCAATGTACAGTTAACCTTCTACTTCAAAGATGCACATCTGTTAGGGATAAGTCCAATGACAAGCTTGTTGACTGTTTCCACCAGCGACTAGTAGAACTGTGCATGCAGCTCTGGTCTATAAAACAAGCTTTGACTAAGGATAGACAGAAGATAAATAAAACCAGGGGAGTGGCTATACCAGGTTCAGATGTAGCAGTTGCTCCGGGACCCTGGTGCCTAAAGTGGCCCAAAAGTCTCTCTATCACATAAGTATTAAAAAACAGGTGTAAATAGTACAAGGCAAAGAAATACGTATTTCAGACTGCACCTCTTTATATGAATTGATTCACTTTATAACAATGTTACAGAATACAAAAAAAAAGCAGACAAATAGAAAAACATTAAAAATGCACAAACATGTGCCAAACCCAAGTCCCGGCCCTTGGTCAGGCCACGGGACAATCACTCGTGGAAAAAGACAATTATGCAAAACAGTCCACAAATCAGATGAGAAATCTGTTTGAAACCCACAATTATCCCAAAGTGGAAAAAAAAAACTGCAAACAAGAGAAGAATTGAAAAATGAATGTGTAACAGGTTTGTGGTATGCAAAACAAAGTTTAAATATACAACCAAGAAAGGGGGGGAAACAGTATGTGGTTATGGCTCCATGAGGATGTTCTCTGTATTGCTAGTATTATAAATCGCACATAGTAGGTGAGGGCCCTGTTACAGATATTGTATTGTGGCCCAAGAGCTTCAAGTTATGCCTCTGAATAAAGCTAAGATTATATTATACAAACTGTTAAATGGTGCTAATTGTGTTAAATGTCACATTGAAACGTGTACATATATGCCATCTTCAGTAGTGCATATACAGTACACAGAATCAACAACTACACCCCCTCTGAAACCTAATACATTTTGCTTTATCTTTACAAATCAAACATTTTAGAGCTTCCTATTTGATGTAATGTTCCAATGACTTCAGTTTATCGGTTACCAAAGAAACATGTCAATACTAAACAAGAGCATATTATTTTCTTATCAAAACGATAAAAGGGCATGTTGCAAAAATGAGTACACCTTCCTGTAAGTTGCAAAATACAACTTAATAAAATGTTTTCTGGTGCTAGTTAAGGTTAAATGATCAGCAGATAAGTTGATAATCAAATCAGTGTGATTAAATGGGAACACAGTAGCAAAAAATAAAAATAAAAATTGAGTAGCTTTTCCCAAAAGCTTTCACTTTGTGATGAGCAAGGTCTGCTGACAAGAAGGGCATTAAAATCGTCAAACGAGAAACCTTAGAGCTGGCAAAAGCATAGGGCAAGTCAAACTGGAGTGACTATTTCATCGCACACAGTAACACGCACTCTGGAATGAATGGTTATCGTCCACGTAGCAAGTCACTCTTAAAGTCAAAACACAAGACAGCACTTTTAACTTTTGCCAAGGCTCATATTTTTAACCCCTTAAGGACGCAGCCTAGTTTTGGCCTTAAGGCTCAGAGTCCATTTTTCAAATCTGACATATTTCACTTTATGTGGTAATAACGTCGGAATGCTTAAACCTACCCAAGCGATTCTGAGATTGTTTTCTCGTGACACATAGGGCTTCATGTTCGTGGTAAAATTTGGTCGATATATTCAGTGTTTATTGGTGAAAAATTGCAAAATGTAGAGAAAATTTTGAAAAAATTGCATTTTTCAGAATTTAAATGCATCTGCTTGTAAAACAGACGGTTATACCACCCAAATAAGTTACTAGTTCACTTTTCCCATATGTCTACTTTAGATTGGCATTGTTTTTTGAACATTCTTTTATTTTTCTTGGACGTTACAAGGCTTAGAACATAAACAGCAATTTCTCATATTTTTAAGAAAATTTCAAAAGCCTTTTTTTTAAGGTACCTCTTGAGTTCTGAAGTGGCTTTGTGGGGCCTATGTATTAGAAACCCTGATAAAACACCCCATTTTAAAAACTAGACCCCTCAAAGTATTCAAAACAGCAGTTAGAAAGTTTTATAACCCTTCAGGCATTTCACAGGAATTAAAGCAAAGTGGAGGTGAAATTTGCAAATTTCATTTTTCTTGCTGAATTTCAATTTTATTCATTTTTTTTTCTGTAACACAGAAGGTTTTACCAGAGAAACACTACTAAATATGTATTGTCCAGATTCTTCAGTTCTTAGAAATGTCCCACATGTGGCCCTACTGCGCTCGTGGACTAAAACACAAGCCCTAGAAGCAAAGAAGCACCTAGTGCATTTTGAGTCCTCTTTTTTTATTAGAATATATTTTAGGCAGCATGCCAGGTTTGAAGAGGTGTTGAGGTGTCAAAACAGTAGGAATCCCTTAATAGTGACCCCATTTTGGAAACTACACCCCTCAAGGAATTCATTTAGGGTTGTTGTTACCATTTTGACCGCACAGTTTTTTCACAGCACGTATTTGAATTGGGCTCTGAAATGAAAAAAATGTCATTTTTTCCAATAAAATGTCATTTGTGATCAAAATTTCTTATTTTCACAGGGAACAAAATACCCCATTTTGTTGCCCAATTTGTCCTTAGTGTGGCATTACCCCATTTGTGGTGATAAACTGCCGTTTGGGCCCATGGGAGGGCTCAGAAGGAAAGGAGCGCTATGTGTTTGTTGGAGTCCAGATTTTGTTGGATTGGTTTTCGGGTGCCATGTCGCATTTGCAGAGCCTCAGAGGTATCAAAGCAATGGAAACCCACCAAAAGTGACCCCATTTTGGAAACTACACCCCTCAAGGAATTTATTATTATGGTTGTTGTTAGCATTTTGACCACACAGTTTTTTCACAGCACCTATTTCAATTGGGCTGTGACATTAAAAAAATGAAATTTTTTCAATAAGATGTAATTTTTTACCAAAATTTCTTATTTTCACAGGGAACAAAATACTCAATTTTGTTGCCCAATTTCTCCTGAGTGCATCAATACCCCATTTGTGGCAATAAACTGCCGTTTGGGCCCATGGGAGGCCTCAGAAGGGAAGGAGCGCTGTGTGTTCTTTGGAGTACAGATTTTGCTGGTTTGGTTTTCGGGTGCCATGTCGCATTTGCAGAGCCCCAGAGGTATCAAAGCAATGGAAACCCACCAGAAGTGACCCCATTTTGGAAACTACACCCCTCAAGGAATTCATTTATGGGTAATGTGACCATTTAGACTCCATAGTTTCTTCACAGAACTTATTTGAATTGGGCTGGGAATTTAAAAAATATATATTTTTTCCAATAATATGTCATTTTAGCTCAAAAATTCTTATTTTCACAAGAAATAAAATACTCCATTTTGTTGCCCAATTTGTCCTGAGTGCGGCAATACCCCATTTGTGGTGATAAACTGCCGTTTGGGGCCATGAGAGGGCTCAGAAGGAAAGGAGCGCTGTGTGTTCTTTGGAGTACAGATTTTGCTGGATTGGTTTTCGGGTGCCATGTCGCATTTGCAGAGCCCCAGAGGTATCAAAGCAATAGAAACCCACCACAAATGACCCCATTTTGGAAACTACACCCCTCAAGGAATTCATTTATGGGTGTTGTGACCATTTTTACCCCATAGTTTTTTCACAGAACTTATTTGAATTGGGCTGGGAATGAAAAAAAATTATTTTTTTCAAATAATATGTAGTTTTGGCTGAAAATTTCTTATTTTCACAAGAAACAAAATACCCCATTCTGTTGCGCAATTTGTTCTGAGTGCCGCAATACCCCATTTGTTGTGATAAACTGCCGTTTGGGCCCCTGGGAGGGCTCAGAAGGAAAGGACCACCATTTGGCCTACTGGGGATTTTCTAGTGTGAAGTCATGTATGCAGAAGCCCCTGAGGTACCAGTACAGTTGAAACCCGCAAGAAGTGACCCCGTTTTAAAAACTACACCCTTAAGGCATTCATCTAGAGGTGTAGTGAGCATTTTGACCGGAGACCTACACCCCATAAACTGTAATGTGGGTTCTCCCAGGTATGGCAATACCCTACATGTGGCTGTTATCAGCTGCCTGGACACACAGCAGGGCCCAGAGGGGAAAGACGAGGGGGGATAAGCTGTGCAGAGTACATCAGGGTAAGTAAAATTGGGGTAAATTATAAACCAAGGGATGTATGATAAATTTTAAAACACTTTCATACAGAGCTCTGGTTATTCGGGACACGTGTCACATTGATATATTGTGTCATCCATTATCGCCCTCTTATAGCAGACTTTGCACCTCTTTTGACTTTTTCCCTTCTTGCCAGTTTGGGGAACTTCTCCTGGAAAGTGTTGCCCTGGTACGATGCGTGTGGGCTCGCTTCCAGAAGTACTGGGTGCCCCCCTTCTTGGTCCCTAAAGATTAGGTTCTTGATAATCACCTCTTGAAATTCCAGGAAAGTTCCCGTCTGGCCTGCACATCGACGTAGCATGTACGCATTGTACAATGCCATCTGTATGATGTGCCCGGCCAGCTTCTTATACCACACCGCATGGCGCTGTAGGGCTTCAGGGCTTGATCTTACAAGTCCATCCCTCCCATGTACCTATTGTAGTCCAGGATGCAGTCTGGTTTGGGGGTGGCCTTTCCTTCATATATCCTAAACCTGTAGGTATACCCTGATGCACTCTCACAGCTTATACATCTTCACGCCATACCTTGCTCTCTTACCCAGCAGGTACTCGCGGAATTGAACCCTCCCTTTAAAATGTACCAGGGACTCATCAATAGAAATACACTTCTCGGGGGTGTATGCTTGGGAAAACCGGGCACTGGAACGGTCTAATAGGGGTCTCCATTTATACAAACGGTCAAAACTGGGGTCATCTCGGGGTGGGCACGGCTTATTATCAGTATAATGTAAGAAGCGAAGTATTGCCTCATTTATTTATTTTTTTAGGTTCCAGTTCAGTTCTGAAGTTGCTTTGAGGGGCCCATATATTAGAAACCCCTATTAAACACTCCATTTTAGAAACTAGACCCCTCAAAGTATTCACAACAGCATTTAGAAAGTTTATGAACCCTTTAGGTGTTTCACAAAAATTTAGAGCAAAGTAGAGGTGAAATTTACATTTTTTTTTTTGTCAGAAAATCCTCTTTATACCATTTTTTTTTATAACACAAAAGGATTTATCAGTGAAACGCAACTCAATACTTATTGCCCAGATTCTGCAGTTTTGACAAATATCCCACATGTGGCCCTCGGGCGGTAATGGACTGAAGCGCCGGCCTCCGAAGCAAAGGAGCACCTAGTGGATTTTGAAGCCTCTTTTTTATTAGGCACCATGTCCGGTTTGAAGAGGTCTTGTGGTGCCAAAACATTGGGAACCCCCCAAAAGTGACCCCAATTTGGAAACTAGACCCCTTGAGGAATCCATTGTAGTTTTCTTGGGGTGCATGCGGCTTTTTGATCAGTTTTTATTCTATTTTTAGGTGGTGTGGTGACTAAAAAACAGCAATTGTACGATTGTTTTTTTTTTTCGTTTTTTTTTACAGCGTTCACCGTGCGCTATAAATGACATATTCACTTTATTCTGCGGGGCGATGCGATTACGGCGATACCAGATGTTTATAGTTTTTTTTATGTCTTATGGCGTTTGCACAATAAAATACGTTTTGTAAACAATCATTCACTTTTTGTGTTACCTTATTCTAAGAGCCAGAACTTTTTTATTTTTCAATCAATAAAGCCGTGCGAGGACTTATTTTTTGCGTAACGAACTGTAGTTTCGATCAGTACCATTTTTAGGTACATGCGACTTTTTGATCTCTTTTTATTCCATTTTTTGGGAGGTGAAGTGACCAAAGAATTGTGATTGTGGTACGGTTTATTATTATTTTATTTTACGGCGTTCACCGTGCGGGATAAATAATGAAATAATTTTGTAGTTCAGGCCGTTACGGACGCGGCGATACCAATTATGTATAGTTTATTTGTTTGTTTATATATTTTTATTAATAATAAAGGACTGATAAGGGAAAAAGGGGGATTTTTACTTTTATTACATAGTTACATAGTTACATAGTTACATAGTTAGTACGGCTGAAAAAAGACACATGTCCATCAAGTTCAACCAAGGGAAGGGAAAAGGGAAGGAAAAATTTCTACACATAGGAGCTAATATTTTTTTGTTCTATGAAATTATCTAACCCTTTTTTAAAGCCATTTACTGTCCCTGCTGTGACCAGCTCCTGCGGTAGGCTATTCCATAGATTCACAGTTCTCACTGTAAAGAAGCCTTGTCGCCTCTGCAGCTTGAACCTTTTTTTCTCCAGACGGAGGGAGTGCCCCCTTGTTTTTTGAGGGGGTTTTACAAGGAACAGGATTTCACGATATTTTTTGTATGTGCCATTAATATATTTATATAAGTTAATCATGTCCCCCCTTAGTCGTCTTTTTTCAAGGCTAAATAGGTTTAATTCTTTCAATCTTTCCTCATAACTTAAATTCTCCATGCCCCTAATTAGCTTCGTTGCTCTTCTTTGTATTTTTTCCAACTCCAGGGCATCCTTTCTATGAACTGGAGCCCAGAACTGAACTGCATATTCTAGATGAGGCCTCACTAATGCTTTGTAAAGTGGTAATATTACATCCCTGTCCCGCGAGTCCATGCCTCTTTTAATACACGACAATATCCTGCTGGCCTTTGAAGCAGCTGATTGACACTGCATGCTGTTATTGAGTTTATGATTTACAAGTACACCCAGATCCTTCTCAACAAGTGAATCCGCCAGTGTAGCTCCCCCTAGGACATATGATGCATGCAGGTTGTTGGTACCCAGATGCATAACTTTACATTTATCTACATTAAACTTCATCTGCCAAGTGGACGCCCAAACACTTAGTTTGTTTAAATCTGCCTGCAATTCATGAACATCTTCCATAGACTGAACTATATTACATAGCTTGGTGTCATCTGCAAAAATAGAAATAGTGCTATTAATCCCATCTTCTATATCATTAATAAATAAGTTGAATAATAGTGGTCCCAGCACGGAACCCTGGGGTACACCACTTATTACCGGGGACCATTCAGAGTAGGAATCATTGACCACAACTCTCTGGATACGGTCCTTGAGCCAATTCTCAATCCAATTACAAACTATATTTTCTAAACCTATAGTCCTTAATTTACCCATTAGGCGTCTATGGGGGACAGTGTCAAATGCCTTTGCAAAGTCCAAAAACACTAAATCCACAGCGGCCCCTCTGTCTAGACTTCTGCTCACCTCTTCATAAAAACAGATTAGGTTAGTTTGACAACTTCTGTCCTTAGTAAAACCGTGCTGGCTGTCACTTATAATGCTATTTATTGTCACATAATCCTGTATATAGTCCCTCAATAGCCCCTCAAACATTTTCCCCACGATGGATGTTAAGCTTACTGGTCTATAATTACCCGGGGAAGACCTAGAGCCCTTTTTGAAAATAGGCACCACATTTGCTCTGCGCCAGTCCCTTGGCACTATACCAGTCACTAGAGATTCTCTGAATATTATGAAAAGGGGGACAGAAATAACTGAACTAAGCTCTTTAAGAATTCTAGGGTGTAACCCATCTGGTCCCGGGGCCTTGTGCACATTTATTTTATTTAATTTAGCTTGGACCATCTCTACATTCATCCAATTCAGTATATCAACTGATATATTAACAGCACTGGCACTGGCTACATCAGCTGCTCTTTCTTCAGTTGTATATACAGAGCTAAAGAACCCATGTAGTAACTCTGCCTTCTCTTGATCTCTTACTTTTAAATCTTTTATTTTCTTATTTTTACACATCTTTTTTTAACTTTTTTTTTACTTTATTACTTTGTCCCACTAGGGGACATGAGGGCAGGAGGCCCTGATCGCTATTCTAATACACTGCACTACATGCGTAGTGCAGTGTATTAGAACTGTCAGCTACTCACTGACAGCAAGCATAGTGGGTCCTGACGTTGTCAGGACCCACTAGGCCTCCGTCTATGGCATAGCCGGACGCCATTGTTTGGTGTCCGGTTGCCATAGTCACCATCGCCGGCCGCTATCGCGTAGCAGGCCGGCGATGGCAGCTTAACCCCTAAAAAGCCGCGAACTCTATAGAACGCGGCTTTTAAGGGGTTAATCAGCGGGGACACAGCGATCGGTCCCCGCTGTAGGAGCTGTGACAGCTGCTGAACAAGACAGCAGCGTCACAGCTCCTGTATGTGTCGGGAGGACGGCCGAAACGGCCGTTACTCCCGAGACGTACTATTACGGCATGGAGCGCGAACGATACAGCTGCCATGACGTAATAGTACGTCAAGGAGCGGGAAGGGGTTAAAGGTCAAAACTTTTGGGAACCCATACTCTGGTCTTATAAGACCAAAGTCAATCTATTTCTGATGACATCCAAACTGTATGGCATCACAAGAGGGAGGAGTATGGTGAAAAGTGCATGTTCCCCACGGTGAAGTACGGCATTGGCAAAGTTCTTATTTTGGAGTGTATGAGTGCTGTAGGTGTGGGGTAATTGTACTTCATCGATGACCTTATGAATTTCTGAGATGTATTGCAAAATCTTGAAACAGAAGATGCTATTCTCTCTACATATCCTGGGTCGTCGAGCACTTTTTCAACATGATAATGGCTCTAAACATTCTTCCAAGGCCATGCTGCATTCTTAAGAAGAACACGGTGAAAGTGCTGCAGTGGCCAAATATGTCACCCGACCTTAACCATAACAAGCACCTGAGAGGAATTATAAAGAGACATGTTAAGCAGTGCTCCCTATTAAGCATATCTCGTGACCTTGAATCTTCCATACCAAGAAAGATCATCGCAGTACTTAAAAGAAATAGAGGATGTACTAAGTACTATTATGTTAGTTATTTGTTGCATTTAATCAAGGGTGCACTGATTATGTCAACACTGGATTAGAGTAAAGTTGCTTCATACTTTATTTTACAGATGTTAATGACATGTCTCTCTATGCTGTTATTAAAGGTGTTGTCTCTCTCATGAAGCCTGCTAAGGCATATGGACATCATAGGGGGGTCCCCCACATGAACTAGAATGGAGAACGGCTCTAAACAAGCTGCTCCCATTCTGGCGGATTCAAACCATCCTTGTATTACAAGTAAAGCCATTCATCTGAATGTTCGCTTTGTAATACTAAATTTCCCCTTGCCAGTTGGCCCTAGCTTACCCTGGCAAAATCAGCTGTTTGCCAAGGGTGCCGGGAACGGTACCCAGAATAATCGGATGATCACCCCAGGGTCCTTATTCTGAAAGAGGTTGTGTCTCATGAGACAATTTTTGAAGTATATGTTTAATCATTTATATTTTTTTCATCCTTCCATGAATTGTAACGGTCATTTAGAAATATAAATATATATTTATGTTCAGAGTAGGTGTACTCATTTATGCTGTCAACTGTTAGGCTAAAATCTCTATAGCTGTCTTTGGCTATATTGACCATTTTGCCTTTTGTATATATCAGTTTTCAGAATGTCTTTTTGCTTATTTGAACTGTGGTTATGTTGTTGTTCAATGTAAAATGCATCTAAAATGCATACAGGTGATTGTCACTTATGACAGTGATGAAGTCTCTTGCTGATCTCTGGAAAGTCAGAGCATCTATATAATTCACTGTATTTTAACGATATATATTGTGCTCCCACAAATATGAACATTTGAAAATTCACTGAAGTGATAAATGAGTAAAATTTATAATTTTTATTTCATAGCTATCTAAAAACAGGGGTACAATCACCACTGTGAAAAGCCCAACCGTGTATTTAAAAACGTATTAAACACAATACTCCCAGTCCTAGTTCGTTTGCGAACCCTTTGTGACTGGGTATGTAAACAGAGATATCAAAATATGGAATCAGCGTATAACATTGGTAAAGCAGTGGTTTGGACCCTCGTTCACACAGGAGCCTGCGTTAACCGCACCAGATTCTCCCAATGTACAGATGCACAACAATGCCACTGCCCCCTACGCAAAATTCCCTCACTTCACCCGACCCTACGCGTTTCTATACTTATCATCAGGGGTCTGTCAGTCTGGCCAGGATGCCAGCGATATATCTTCAGCAGCAGGTATTCTACTGCACAACACGGAAGCATGCACGCATAGATGTCAGCGGCATGCTTCACTCTGGGACTCTGAGTCACTATGAACTGAATACTCCGCCCCCTGGCTCCGGCAGCATACATCAAACAGCCAATCACACTGGCCCAGCACATCCATGATGCTCAACCATGTGACTCCCGGCTGTCAGCTGACATACCCGGAAGTAACAATGTAAACAACACAGAGCATGCTGACTCAATGGGAGGCTGTAGAAGTATCTGTTTGCTACACAAAGCCTCATGCTATTCAAGGATGGAGTATAACACTATTAGGTTGGATATATGTTGCGGATCAGCTCAGGACCGCAATTGGACTACCACGATAGGAGCACCTACCCTGAAAATACATAATATATGGATGGAAGAACGACGTAATTGTAAACCTCACATAAAACATATGACACACTCCTGGACTCAATTGCCATACCTGCTACTTATTGATTGATATATTACAAGTGACTACACTGGGACTAGGAATGCATTACCATACCCCCACTCAGAGGACCAAAAAAGCCCTATGACTTGATATGGATTGTATATTAAATAAAACAGGTATCATTTGTTTGCTTGTTTAAACCTTCAGGATGTACGCAAGCCAGTCTGTAGATCCATTGGGCCTCTTTACGCAGAATGAGGTTATCCCAATCCCCTCCCCGTTTAGGAGGACGTACCAATTCAATTGCCTGAAATTTTAAACATTCTGCCCTGCCTTGATGTTTTGCATGCACATGTTTTGATATGGAAGTATCTCTTTCATTTGTAACATCTCCAACATGTTCCCTAATCCGGCGCCGAAACTGACGTATCGTCTTGCCCACGTAATTCAGTGGGCACGGACATGTGATTAAATAGACAACTCCAGCCGTTTTGGAGTTCACAAAATCTCGGATATCATACTCAACCTTGGTGGTAACACTTTTGAATTTTTTTCCACTTTGAATGAAATCACAGGCTCTACAACTACCACATCTGTGTGTACCCGGTATCTGCCTGTCTAACCAAGTACCCTTTTGGATTATTGGATCAAAACAACTCTGCATCACCCTATCCCTGATGTTTTTACCTCTACGGAACGTGACTGAAGGCCATTGTGTTATCTGATCCGCCAAGTCCGCATCGGCTCCTAGGATACGCCAATACCTCTTGAGGATTTCCATGATCTCAGATTGTTTGGAGTCAAAAGTACCTATGAGCCTAATGACCCTTTCCTCTTGACGTTGTCTAGGGACTAAAAGGCTCTGCCTATCTGCATCCCTCGCTCCCTCATAGGCCTTTCTAATTACCCACTTAGGGAAGCCCCTCTCCTTCAATCTGTTTGTGAGGTCATGTGCCTGTGACTCAAAATCGTCCATTGAACTACAATTTCGGCGTACTCTCATGAATTGGCCTCTGGGAATCCCACGTTTGAGGTGATAAGGGTGACAACTGTTCCATTGTAGGAAACTATTGGTTGCTGTCTCCTTTCGGTATACTTTAGTACGTATTGTGCCTTCCTTAGTTTTAATTATCTTAAGATCTAAAAAAGATAATTCCTGATCACTGATTTTCACAGTGGTGATTGGACCCCTGTTTTTAGATAGCTATGTAATAAAAATTATACATTTTACTCATTTATCACTTCAGTGAATTTTCAAAAGTCAGAGCATCTGCATCAATCACATTTAAGAAAACAGGATAAATGTTTTGCGATCCAAGAATTGTTTTTAAATACAGCCATTTAATTTGAAAGATTTAAAACATGGGCTGCGTGCAGGCTCTAATTTGATACTTGATTGAGTTTCATAGTAACTTTGATGAATGAAGAAGCCAGTGGGAAATGATAACGATCATTGATGAAGAATATCTAATGAACAAAAGAAGATGGCTGAAAGGTAAATCAATTAAGGGTTAAAGGTCAAGTAGGCGCATGCTGATTCATTCTAAGAATTAATTTGATATTTTTATATATATGGTATACAGGGTAAAATCATTTGTAGCCGTTTCTATTAACAGTGAAATTTGCAATGATTAGGACACATTTCAGCACAGGTAAGGTAGTATACTCAATTCCTTATGAAAACTACTAAGTGCAAAAAACAGGTGAAGTTTTTAGGGACAAATAAAATGTAAAATGCCATTTTTTCTAGTTCAGGTTGCCCATAGTGCATTCAACACAGATAAACTATACCTAAAACACTTCTTCAATAGAAAAGGCACAGAGGAACAGGAAGGAAGGGGAAAATGACAATGTCGCAAGAAATGCTGAGAGAGATCTGTGGAGCTGCTGAGAGTGAGCTATGGGGCTGCTGAAAGTGAGCTGTGGGGCTACTGAACGTGAGCTGTGAAGCTGCTGAGAGTAAGCTGCTGAGCTGCTGAGAGTGAGCTGTGGAGCTGCTAAGTGTGAGCTGTGGAGCTGCTGAGTGTGAGCTGTGGAGCTGCTGAGTGTGAGCTGTGGAGCTGCTGAGAGTGAGCTGTGGAGCTGCTGAGAGTGAGCTGTGGAGCTGCTGAGTGTGACCTGTAGAGGTTGTGAGAGTGAGCTGTAGGGCTGCTGATAGTGAGCTGTGGGGCTTCTGAGTGTGAGCTGTGGGCCTACTGAGAGTGAGCTACGGGGCTGCTGAGAGTGAGCTGTGTGCCTACTGAGAGTGACCTTTGGGCCTACTGAGTGTGAGCTGTGGGGCTGCTGAGAGTGAGCTGTGGGGCTGCTTAGGGTGAGTTGTGGGGCTACTTAGAGCGATCTGTGGGGCTGCAGAGTGTGGGAGCTGCAGAGTAAGGCTGTGGGGCGGCTGAAAGTGAATTGTGGTGCTGCTGAGAGTGAACTGTGGGGTTGCTTAGAGTGAGCTGTGGGGCTACTGAGAGTGAGCTGAGGAGCTCTTGAGTATGAACTGTGGGGCTGCTGAGTGTGAGCTATGGAACTACTGAGAATGAGCTGTGGAGCTACTGATAGTGAGCTGTGGAGCTACTGAGAGTGAACTGTGGGGTTGCTTAGAGTGAGCTGTGGGGCTACTGAGAGTGAGCTGAGGAGCTCTTGAGTGTGAGCTGTGGGGCTGCTGAGTGTGAGCCATGGAGCTACTGAGAATGAGCTGTGGAGCTACTGATAGTGAGCTGTGGAGCTACTGAGAGTGAGTTGTGGAGCTGCCAAGAGTGAGTTGGGGAGCGACTGAGAGTGAGCTGTGGGGCTACTGAGAGTGAGCTGTGGGGCTGCTGAGAGTGAGCTGTGGGGCTGCTGAGAGTGAGCTGTGGGGTTACGGGCAGGAGTCTTTCCATGTGTATCAGCAAGTGAGCAAGTACAATGCAGCTAGTTATGGAATAGGAGGCCTGAAAATGCTAGACCATCCAGTGTGTCAGGGAGGAGCATCCTTGGTTCTGTCAGCGACAAAGTGTGAGAATTTGTTATGCAGTTGTTGCGACACAATGACTGAATGTAAAATATTGTATGTAAAAGTAAGATACAAAAAAAAATATCTGATAAGATATTTTATGACCAAGTCAAAGTTAAACTTTAATTTGGCCATATATCAGTTTAGCAGATCATTCAGGAGAAGAGAGAAAGGGGCAAGAATGATCTGTCAAACAGTCTGATGGACTGGCATTCTGCAGGCTACTATGTACTAGAATATACACAGGCCGCAGAAGCTGAATGAAGCACAGTTTTTAATAACAACCAATTATAAAATTATTTTTTTTAGAACATAATACAGCTAATGCATTAAAAAATAGAATGACCCCAAAGGTGTCCATAGCCACCTCAATTAATGTTTATAATGTGTCTAATATTCTGTATATTTGTACAATAAAAGGAGTTGTCTCATAAAGGCATAGGAAATATTGACATCAGAGAGGGGGGCCTCCATTCTAGGCTTCCCTCTATTAGCCAGAATGGAGTGCTGCTCTTTAAGACTAGCTACTGCTCTTGGGATTCTGGCCGCCCATTTGTCTTGCCATATGCGGTACCAGCTTAAATTATATAAGAAACTGTGTTGATAAAAACCCATTTAAATATAGTGCATAGTGAACAAAACAGCATTCCTGAACAGCTACACATTTCCAGTTAATGGAACTCCTTGTGTCCATTTCTAAACTTATTCTGAATTCCAAAATTTATAGGGCAGCATATGACTTTACTACTCATGTGCCTGATCTCTTAGTCTAGGTAAAGACTCCCTAGACCCACTGTCTTATATGCAAATATAGTAAATTATTAGGGTATCTTCAGGCAGGTCAGATACGCTGCGTAAAAGCAAACAGCGTATCCGCCCTGGGAGCCGTTCGGGAATTCCGTCCGAAAAACCGCACCAAATTGTGGTGCAGTTTTCGACCGCAATGTCCGCTACGGAAAACTGCGGGTAAAAAAACCAAAACGTTTCATACGTACCCATAGTCATGGTGATGCGTGCCTCTGCCGTCCTACAGCCCGGCCTACTGATGTTTTATCCCATGTGACTGCTGCAGCCTGTGATTGGCTACAGCAGTCACATGGGATGAAATATCATCTCTGGAGGATGGGCTGGACGCAGAATTCTAGGTAAGTATAATCTTTTTTTTTTACGAGTTCTGATTTTTGCGGGGGAATTGCAGCATTTCCGCCGCAAAAATTGCAACAACTGCTATTTGTTGCTGGATTTACCTTCCCATTGAATTCAAAACCCACAACAGAAGAGCAGTGATTCCGCAGCATAAATTGACATGCTGCTGGTTAAAAAACAACGTACCACAGGTCAATGGTTTATCGGCGGTTCTTTTTATTTGTGTTATTTTTTAATATTGTTAAAACTGTGGGTTTTTTGTACATTGATTTTCAGTGTTTAACTCCAATATGTACCCCTAGAAAATGTGACATTTTTACAAAGCAGTATCTTCAAAGACCAGTAGGAAAAGAAAATTGGGAGTAACATTGTAAAATATGTTTTTTCATTAATATGTAGCTTTTAATGTGGCCACTTTTTTGGAAAGAAAGATTTTGTTTAAAGATATTGAACAATTAATTTAATTACACATTCAATTCCAACAATAATTCTTATATAAAAAATGTTTGTTTTCCTGAAAAGAATCATCCATAAAATCTCTAAATGACTGCTATGTTCCTATATACATTAGGCTCACGAGTCTAACAATACTATTTTAATGGTATGGGTCTCCTCTCTATATCATATCAGATAACAATATCTTAGCCACAAAGCTATTTGCTACATTTTGGTTCTATGATAACAATTACTATGTGATATATCAACATACATAGGTATATGTAATTGAAGATATCTTAGAATGTAATCTAAGAACTTCATGGTTTCTATGGCACATGAAGTAATAGGTCAGTAAATCATATTATACTACATACAGTATGAATCCAGTGAATGTTCCAGTTATCAAGTGATATAAATTACACACATTATAAAAAAATGTATATGTCTCTGTTGTATATGACCTAATTTGTTTTAATAATATCTATCAGAAAAAAAGTAATAAGGTTGAATACACATGGGCATCACTCTTTTACAATCAACATGCATATATATTTTATCCCTGTATATATTGCAATAAGAAAATAATTGTGGTTATTATGTTGCACTTTTTGGTGTATTTTGGAGTAATACGAAATATATATATTATCAGCCTCAAAGGGTTTTTTACACCTAGGCAAGTGATGGCATTTCACTGGGATATACCATCACCTTCTGATCATTGTGATTGACTGCTGGGTCCTCCACCAATTATTAGAATGAACAAGCTCCACAGAGCATTGCAGTACCTTTAACCCCTTCGGGACAAAGCCATTTTTTGATTTTTGATTTTCGTTTTTCACTCCCCGCATTCCAACAGCCATAACTTTTTTTATTTTTCCGTCAATAGAGTGGTGTGAGGGCTTATTTTTTTGTGGGAGGAGTTGTAGTTTATTTTGGTACCATATATAGTTCCATATAATGTACTGAAGAGAGAGAGCAAAAAAACACACGGCGCCACCTTGTGCAGATCAGTGGGTAATAAGGTGAGTCAAGGGGGCAAATACCATGCTCACCTAGATAGGATGTTTTTGAAGCGTATAGATAGAACCACAGTGCTGCTGCCAGATCCGAGTCAGTACCCCAAAGGGACCGCTTTGTTGTGAGAAAAGGAAGGGAGAAAAAATTGGATCTTTTTGGGGCGCTGCTTCGTGGCAAGATTGGTAGGAATGAAGTCCAGAATATAATAAATAAGATTTGTTTATTCAATTGAGTGGCTACGCGTTCCAACGCCGAACAAGCGTCTTCCTCAGGCCATGTGCACACTGTGTTCACAGCACTTTTTATAACATAATGAGTTCAATTTAGCACAAATGGAAAAAAACGCCAAATCTGCCGAGGTCAGAGTGCGACCGTGACGTCACACCCGGTTTTTTTCAACAACAGAGCAGTAAAAACAAGGATAAAATATTATACAAATAAATACATTCTTTTGTAAGACAAAGATATTTTGGTAATAAAGGTAAAATAGAGGAATGTTTGAATTGCATAATTCACAGAAATGACTTAAAAGTAATCATTTTTAAAAACCGGCAGTACACACTACAGATAACGACATACTGCCGGTTTTTAAAAATCATTACTTTTAAGTAATTTCTGTGAATTATACAATTCAAACATTCCTCTATTTTACCTTTATTACCAAAATGTATATTGTAGCAGTGCAGCTACTAAGGGACAGGATTTGGGCCCGGAATTATATATTTAAAAGGTCTTGGTTGCTGGACTGGATGGCTTAGGGTTTGTTTTGAACTGTTTTGTAAAACTGCTATTCCTGTATGAAGACAATAAAGCTGGTTGCGGCCTGTTTCAAACCGAATCCTCTGTGTTGGAGTGGAAATTCTTGTTTGTCAACCATCTTACCCTTAAGATGGCAATCCTGTGAGTTAACTTACCCCAAGTTGTCACAATATATATACACACATATACATACACACATATACAAATATCTGCCCAATGGCAGTAAGAGGGAGGAAAAAGCAAAAATTCAAGTGCTTGTGTAACAGATGGGAGGGGGTTTAGTGTGGTTCCTGCCCCGCAGAGTAAATTGCACAGCAAGAACTTCAGACGACACAGGTATAAGATGCTGAACAGAACTTTACTCTAACACAGGCACAATCTTCAAAGTTACAATATTTGATACGTAAGCTTGACGGTTTCACTAATAAATAGGCTCTATACTTATCTTTTAGTTACTTATCTTATAGTTTCTGATATAACTGGTGAAAACGGGACATTGTTTTTGGCTATGGTTTAGTCTGAAGTTAAGCTTGTGGTGCAGGGGATCTTTGTTCTCATATGAAGTGCTGAGCTGGCGATAAGCCATTCAGCCTAGCAATTGCAAAGTCTTTTTGGTGGATCAGTCACTTGGCAACTTGAGCCCTACCTGGCAATCTCGATTGGCAGCTCTCGCCCTACCTGGCTATCCAATCTGGCAGCTCTCGCCCTGCCCGGCTATCCAATCTGGCAGCTCTCGCTCTGCCCGGCTATACAATCTGGCAGCTCTCGCTCTGCCCGGCTATACAATCTGCCAGCTCTCGCCCTGCCCGGCTATACAATCTGGCAGCTCTCGCTCTGCCCGGCTATACAATCTGGCAGGTCTCGCTCTGCCCGGCTATACAATCTGGCGCTCTTGCCCTGCCCGGCTATACAATCTGGCAGCTCTCGCTCTGCCCGGCTATCCAACAGCGGCTCATGCCCCACTTAGCAAATCCACCCACTCTGTACTGACTTTTTTTCCTCCCTCTCCTGCTTATCCCACATGCATCACTCACCAACAGGCGCTATATAAAATAATACATTTTTTTTTAAAGGGACCGCAAGTCACAACTGACCTCTGATGCTAAAGTGACTTCACAGAGTCCCATCCGTACAAAATATATAGTGCTCTATGGTAGAGAACCTGTTCTTCTAATACAAATACAGTTGCATTGCATAACATAACATTAGATGCTTAACACAGTGGTGGATCCTCATATGGGTGGTTCGGGCGGTCGCCCAGGGCCCAAGGCTCCCAGGGGGCCCATGGCCGCCTGAACCTCACATAACCTAAAAAAAACCTATGAAGGGCTGCTGCCGGCCACATTCTAGCGGTCAACGGTCTCACCTAGTGATGAAGAGGTAGGGGGGAGTCATTTGCAGGGGGAGTCAATTGCGGCCAGGGAACAGGGGGTGGGTGGCACAGCACATCAGCTCTAGAGAGAAGACTGTCAGAGATAGTGATGGGCAGGTGCTGGAGTCACTCTCCCTGACAGTCTTCTCCTCTGTGTTGCTGTGCACTGTCCCGCCTGTCTACACCTCCAGCAGCTGCTTGATAATGGCAAGACTGCAACCAGAAGGTGTAGGACCTGTAGTGACATCAGACACATGATCAAGGTCCTGGAGGCTGGTGTGTGTGTGTGTGTGTATAGTGTATATGTTGTGTTTGTGTGTATAGTGTATATATGTGTGTATAGTGTACAGTATATAGTGTGTGTATAGAGCATATAGTATGTATATAGTGTGTGTCTGTGTGTGTGTGTGTGTGTGTGTGTGTGTGTGTGTGTGTGTGTATATGTGTAGTGCATATATTGTGTATGTATGGTGCATATATTGTGTGTGTATAGCGTGTATAGTGCATATAGTGTGTGTAGATAGTGAATATAGTGTGTGTGTATATATAGTGTGTATAGTGTATATAGTGTAAGTCTATATTGTTTGTGGTGTGTATAGTGTATGTCTATATCAAGTGTGGTGTGTGTATACGGTTTCTAGTGTTTATAATGTAGGTCTATATAGTGTATGCTGTGTGTATAGAGTTTATAGTGTGTTAAATGAGTCTATTTAGTGTAAGTGTGTGTGTGTGTGTATAATGCATATAAGTATGAGTGTATAGTGTATATAATGTATAGTGTTAGTGTGTGTGTGTGTGTGTGTGTGTGTATAGTGTGTGCATGTGGTTTGTGTGTGTATAGTATGAGTGGTTTGAATATATAGTGTGTGGTGTTAGTGTGAATTGCATATAGGGTGTTTAGTTTCTGACTTTTTGTGTGTGAAACTATTTCCCACCCATAGAGCCCTCTGCAGTCAGTAAGATGCTCAGAACCCCCCTTGCAGTATAATCCCCCCCCCCCCATAGAGCCCTCATTAGTTACTATACTGCAAGGGGGGGGGGGTCAGAGTGTCTGACTGACTGCTCAGGGCTCTATGAGGGGGATAACTCCTTCCCTCAGAGCCACAAGACTCTCCCATAGAGCACTCAGCAGTCAAACAGACGCACTGACCACCCCTCCCCTTGCAGTATAATCCCCCATATAGCCCTCAGGAGTTATTTTACTGCATGGGGAGGGGTGCCAGACTGCTTAAAGGGTAACTAAACTTTTTAAAAAAAAATTGATATTGACCCCCAGTAATGTTTCTGATCGTCCTTCCTCTGATAGCCGCAAGCGGTGTACGGGCTCAATAGAAAGTCTGAGTCCGTACACTGCTCCAAGGAAAGACGATCAGAAATGAAGTTCAACAGTACTCACCCAAGCGCTTCTGCTACTTTGTTTTAGCGATCGTTGGGGGATCTCAGTGCTTGGACCCCCACCGATCAAAACTTCTGACATATCACTATGAAACAGCAAAAGTTTTTTTTACCCTTTAAGGACTGAATTGATTGGTCTGAGTTATATATAGAATATATGGGCCTGGGGTCTTAATTTGCTTAGGGGTTTGGTCTGGGATATAAAACAATTTAGGGTGTTTCGTTTCTGCATTTTTGTGTTGCTATAGACGCTGAAAATGGCTGCAGAAACGAGGGGCAAAGATTTCTCATCAGGAAACTCTGCAGTCATCAGGAGAAGTCGCCATAACGGTCTGTGTCAAATGGAGAAGAGAAGAAAAGAGAACGACTCCTATCAGAGAAGACATCACTTGTGAGTAACTGGATCTATAGAGGATCTGTCCCCTTTCCTGATATGTCTGTTATAGGAAATCCTTGTATTCTATAAAAAGTCTTTGTGTACCCAGGACTAATAGACAAATAAATACGTGTTACCATTCCCATTGTCAAGAGGATGTGTCCCTACACAGTGTGATACTGTCAGCGATGGTTGTAGACTGTTAGTATGTAGGGACACAGCCCTTTGACAAGGGGAATCATAACACTCATTTGTCAATGCTCGCACAGAAAGGTGGTGTTCACTATAGACACGGCAAGGCGGTGGTGGAGAGTGGGGGGCAAACTTAGGGAACAGCCCAGGGCCTATGATATCCTTAATCCGCCACTGGCTTAACATATATACATAAGTGGGTTGAGGGCACACCCTACACTTGTACTACAAAGTCTCCTTACCTTGAGCTGAAGTCCTGTGTATTGTGGGAGAGAGTTTGCTAGGGACCTACTGCCTAACAACCACATTTCAAAGACTGTGGTTTTAAGGTATTTTAGGTAGTGTATCCAACTAAACATGATAATGACAATATACTTCACCAATTCCATTAATATATAATAATTAAAATAGGAGCTTTGCATGGAAGACTTATGGCATTATACAGTTACCTAGGATACAGTTCTCCTGGTGTCATCAAAATTTGGGTGGAAATGCAGAGCGCTGGGTAACTGCAATTCTACTTTAATTAATATAAATAATAATACAATGTCATAGTGCCCCCAAAACATTGTCACTTAACCCCAAAAAATGCCAGCCATAGTGGCCCAGACTTATATACCTCTTCCATGCTGCATGCTGCTCCTCCTCTTGTAGGCAGTTACATGGGGGCAGCCAATATGGGGGACTGCTTACATTCAACTTCCTCTTACTGTCCCAAAAATATTCCATGGAAGAAGCAATCTATTACAGATCACTTCTACAGCCACTGATGCACATCAGTGCTACATTGTTTCTGTAGAATTAGAACATGTTGTTTATATGGATTTAATATACTAACCGATTGTATAAATGTTATTTACATATACGTCAAAAGAAAAAACTTATTAGCCTATATGATATTATCAGTGGCGTAACTACCGCGGTAGCAGCGGGTAGCTACGGGGCCCGCGGCTTGATGGGGCCCGTGCCGTCAGCCGACACCCCCCCCCATATGCCCGGTGATGCCGCTAGCAGCTGTTATGGCTGCTACAGCGGTAGCGCCGCTACTACGGGGCCCTGCGCCGCCGAGCCTCCAACAAGTATGGGCCGGGCGACACAGGCCCTCACATGCCCGTAGGCGTCGCTAGCACCAGAGGGGGCCCCTGGTGCTAGCGACAGCTACATACATGCATTAGCGCTGAATTTATTTATTTTCCCTATGTATTTCTTTCCCTATGTATTTTTGTTCCCATGCTCACGCCTATTCAACCTTGTGCCCCATTGCTCACCCTATATCTCACAAACGTGTATCCGCTGTTTAGAGATACTCTGTGATATTTTGTATCAAAATTGTACACCTGCTTCCTTAACTGCTACTTAGATACCAACCAGACATGGGCCTCATCACCCATTCTATGTAACTCTATTGTGTATATCTCCTTGATATATTGATACGCTATGTCATCTTATTTTAGATAGGTCCACCTTTTTCCTCAAACTGCTACGTATGGACGGTCCGGATGTATGCCATTAAAGAGGCTCTGTCACCAGATTCTCAAATCCCTATCTCCTATTGCATGCGATCAGCACTGCAATGTAGATAACAGTAAAGTTTTGGTTTTTTTTTTAAAACGTTCATTTTTGGCCAAGTTATGAGCTATTTTATATATATGCAAATGAGCTTTGAAATGGACAACTGGGCGTGTTTTTTTTTTCGTATGTCCAACTGGGCGTGTATTGTGTTTTTAACTGGGCGTGTTTACTTGTTTTACTAACTGGGCGTTGTGAATAGAAGTGTATGATGCTGACAAATCAGTGACCAATCATCATCATGCACTCCTCTTCATTCATTTACACAGCACATAGTGTTCTTACTAGAACGATGTGCAGCCACATACACAAGTGTCCTGATAATGAATACACATGACCTCCAGCCTGGACGTCATGTGTATTCAGAATCCTGACACTTCTGAATCTTTTCTGTGAGATTTCCAGCAAGGGAAACTAAATCTCGTTTACCTCGTAATCTAGCGAGATTACGCGTGGCTTGCTGGAATCTCACAGAAAAGATTAAGAAGTGTCAGGATTCTGAATACACA
Organism: Rhinoderma darwinii; assembly: GCF_050947455.1. Taxonomy (NCBI): domain Eukaryota; kingdom Metazoa; phylum Chordata; class Amphibia; order Anura; family Rhinodermatidae; genus Rhinoderma; species Rhinoderma darwinii. Next base: position 150,875,380 of record NC_134688.1, on the reverse strand, counting down.
TGACATCCAGGCTGGAGGTCATGTGTATTCATTATCAGGACACTTGTGTATGTGGCTGCACATCGTTCTAGTAAGAACACTATGTGCTGTGTAAATGAATGGAGAGGAGTGCATGATGCTGATTGGTCACTGATTCGTCAGCATCATACACTTCTATTCACAACGCCCAGTTAGTAAAACAAGTAAACACGCCCAGTTAAAAACACAATACATGCCCAGTTGGACATACGGAAAAAAAACACGCCTAGTTGTCCATTTCAAAGCTCATTTGCATATATATAAAATAGCTCATAACTTGGCCAAAAATGAACATTTTTAAAAAAAACAAAAAACTTTACTGTTCTCTACATTGCAGCGCCGATCACATGCAATAGGAGATAGGGATTTGAGAATCTGGTGACAGAGCCTCTTTAACTGCTGTCAGAACACATATATATGTACAGATGTATTTATACATACAAAACATATTTTTTCTATAGGGTTAACTCCCAGCTACTTGATGCTCTACACTGTCTCATGATGCTAGACACTGTTCCTTTTTTATATTACCCAATGTTGTATATATTTTCTACGATGCATTTCACTGTAAATCTGAATATTATACATCCTGTATTTTCTAATGGAATCTCTATATTATACTAAATTACCTGTATATGTTTCTTTAGTGCCCGACGTAGGTCTCACGACCGAAACGTTGAACATGTAGCCACTGGCATTACGAAAAAAAGTAAAAATAAATTCACTTTACCTTTCCAAGAGTGTGCCGAATACAATACTTTCTATTTCATCAACTGGGTTGGGACCCTATTACGAGTACCTGAGAAAAACGAGTGCTTTCTGAACAACACCACACGGATATCCTCACCATTGTTCGGGCCATGCTGGGAGCTGTAGTTTTACGCCATACAAACCTATACGGCAGGGGTTGCACTAAATTGAGCTGTATTTGTTCTGGTGTTGTATATATGTACTGAGCTTTGTTCTGGTGCTGTATATATGTAGTGAGCTTGGTTCTGATGCTGTATGTAAGTACTGAGCTTTGTTCTGGTGCTGTATATATGTAATGAGTTTGGTTCTGGGGATGTATATATGTACGGAGCTTGGTTATGGTGTTGTATTTATGTACTGAGCATGGTTATGGTGTTGTATTTATGTACTAAGGTTGGTTCTGGTGCTGTATTTATGTACTGAGGTTAGTTCTGGTGCTGTATATATGTACGGGCTTGCTTCTAGTGCTGTATATATGTATTGGCTTGGTTCTAGTGCTGTATATATGTATGGACTTTGTTCTAGTGCTGTATATATGTATGGGCTTGGTTCTGGTGCTGTATATATGTTATGAGCTTTGTTCTGGTTGTCACGATGCGGGTTGTGAACCCACTGTGCCGTACCTCGTAGTCCAGAAAGGCTACCTGAGGCAATTTAGACAGTAGCAAGGCAGGCTCGGCTGGTACCAGGCGGCAGGTAGACGTCAAGCGTGGAGTAGCAGAACAGGCATGGAAATGCAGCACAGCATAACAACAGCTCAGCACGGCAGTAGATCAGGATAGTACGGGAAACAGGATACAGGATACAGGTACGGGTAACACTGGGAAGCTGGAAGACACTTCGGAAATCATTTGCAAGACAGACTCTGGGAAACAACCACAACGCTCAAGCGAGGATCAGAAGGGTGGTGTCCTTCTTATAGTCCAGGACATCATGTGAGTTGATGATGATGATTTAATGCGCGCTCACTGGCCCTTTAAGAGCGGGCACGAGCGCGCGCACTCTCCGGGAGACAGCCTCGATACCCGAAAGTGAGTGCATGCGCCTCACAGGGGTTCGACGCAGCACAGCAGCAGGATCTCCATGGCCGTGGTCGTCGAGGGGTAAGTTAGAACGACGGACCGTGGCCATAGACGTTACACTGGTGTTGAATATATGTACTGAGCTGGGTTCTAGTGTTGTATATATGTACTGAGCTTGGTTGTGGTACTGTATATATGCATGAGCTTGGTTCTGGTGCTGTTATTATATAGGATATATTTATAATAACAAAATTGCAGGGCAGATGGAATTGTTCTCAATTGATTGTATATTTAATGGGAACCTGTCAGGCAGTTTTAACCCCTTGAACAGCCACCATGCGGTAATACATGACCTGACAATATTTCCAAACATTCCCTTGCATGTTTTTTTCAGATGCAGCAAAATCTTGCACACTATATGCTAATTACTCATTAGAGGGTCATGGGGCGGTGCCGCTATCCTGAGGAGTACATAGTCCTGCCTCTAAACCCACCTTTCCATGTTTTGATTGACATCCCCCTGGCTGATACAACTTTCTCAGATGCACCATTGCCATGTGGCACTATACACAAGGATGGGTTGTGTGGCACTATACACAAGGAGGGGCTGTGTGGCACTATACACAAGGGGGGCTGTATGGCACTATACACAAGGGGGCTGTGTGGCACTATACACATGGGGGAACTGTGTTGCACTATACACAAGGGGGAGCTGTGTGGCACTATACACAAGGGGGAGCTGTGTGGCACTATACCCAAGGGGGAGCTGTGTGCCACTATACACAAGGGAGAGCTGTGTGGCAATATACACAAGGGGGTGCTGTGTGGCACTATACACAAGGGGGGGCTGTGTGGCACTATACACAAGGGGGGCTGTGTGGCACTATACACATGGGGGACCTGCATGGCACTATTTACAAGGGGGAGGGATGTGGCTCTATCTACAGGGGGCTGAGTGTGGTGCAATCTACAGGGGTCTGTGTGGCACTATCTACTAAGGGGGGCTGTGTGGCACTATATACAAGGGATGGGGGCTGTGTAGCACTATATACAGTGGGAGCTGTATAGTGCTATATACAGTGGGGGCTTTATGGCGATATCTACAGTGGGCTGTATGGCACTATCTACAAGGGGGAGGTGGGGGCGCTATCTACAAATGGGGTGTGATACTGTCTACAGCGGGGCTATATAGCACTGTCTACAGGGGGGCTGTATGGCACATTCTACAGGGGGCACTAGTTATAAGGGGGGCTGCATGCTATGGGGCCCAGTCTTTCCTAGTTACGCCCCTGGATATTATTATCACTTGTATATCATAAGGAGATTAGCTTCTTATTGCATCCTTTCAAATATTCCCTTTTCCTGTGGAGACTTTAAAATGATAATACAGTTTCTACATACACAAAGGCTATATCAGTGCAATTTCACGGTTCCCTTTAAGCTTTTTGTCAGGCTGACCATGCCCTTTATTTATCTGCAGCACAACATGCTTATTCTACTCCTATTCACTCTGCAAATTTATGATGCCCTATTAATCTTCGGCCCTGCTGACTATCTCTGTTACAAAGTGTCAGCAGACTTTTGTACCTTGCTAATGTACAAAGGGCTTCCTATGAGTAATATCAGCATTTTGCCTTTTAATTGCACATATAATTTTTAGGTCTTACAGCTAATAAGGGAATTGAGACCATAGTTCATCACTGTCTTCAATGGTACTCCAGGGGTGTAGGGACTGTTGAAGCTCATAGAAGAATATAACTGCACTTGTTTCCCTTGCATAGAATACAATGCCAGATGAAGTGAGCTGTGTTCCGTACATTAACTTCCAATGGAATTTCAATGGAATACATAAATAATCTATTTGAATTTACTAACCCTTTTAGAGGACTTTGCGGAGTAGATCGACTAAATTACTTCCTCATATAAATAGTGCATGAATTTAAAAAAAGGTGACATTAAAATTACGATGGCATTTTTATTCCTCAATGTCAAAATTGTTTATGAAATGAAAGTGCAGACTGGGTAATACTTTGGCATTTGTTTGATCAAGGTGAATTGCAATACTGTGTTTCCATTGTATAAGAGATATTGATAGAAAAAAATACATTTACATGTACTTATATTTTTGTGCACTTAAAGAGGCTCTGTCACCAGATTTTGCAACCCCTATCTGCTATTGCAGCAGATAGGCGCTGCAATGTAGATTACAGTAACGTTTTTATTTTAAAAAAACGAGCATTTTTGGCCAAGTTATGACCATTTTTGTAGTTATGCAAATGAGGCTTGCAAAAGTCCAAGTGGGTGTGTTTAAAAGTAAAAGTCCAAGTGGGCGTGTATTATGTGCGTACATCGGGGTGTTTTTAATACTTTCACTAGCTGGGCGCTCTGAAGAGAAGTAACATCCTCTTTCTTCAGAACGCCCAGCTTCTGACAGTGCAGATCTGTGACGTCACTCACAGGTCCTGCATCGTGACGGCCACATCGGCACCAGAGGCTACAGTTGATTCTGCAGCAGCATCATGCTGCCGACATGATGAAAATGTATGGGGACGACCGATCGGCGTAACGAGTGCTCGTCCCTATACATATCCAATCATCGCTCTGTGTGAAAGAAGCAAACAAGCGCTGATCAACGAGCTGTCTCGTTGATTGGCGCTCGTTTACACAGCCCATGTCAGTCCGTGTAATAGTACCCTTAACCTTATTAAGATATGGTGGGATGAGCTTTATGGTAATGTCAGGAAAAAAATTACTATAAACCAGTTGCACCTCTGGGAAAAAATACAAAAGTTAGGTCTCATGCACATGACTATATTTTTGTGGCCTGAATTTATCCGGGCAAATCCAGACCGCAAAAACTTAGGACAAATAATTTTATGGTCTGGATTTGCATATTCACAAATACTGGTGAATTGTTGTGTATTCGTGAGTCCGGATGACACACGGATTCACAAGAAGGGTTGTTTGTCATCCAACGGACCGCAATAGACCCTTGGCTTTGCGGACCGCAAAATCAATCAATTTGGTTGTGTGCAATGAGGCCTTAAAGGTTGAAATGTCGCCTATATACAGTTAGGTCCAGAATTATTTGGACAGTGACACAATCTTCATGATTTGGGCTATGCGTGCCACCACATTGGATTTGAAATGAAACAACTGAGATGCAATTGAAGTGTAGACTTTCAGGTTTGATTCAAGGGGTTGAACAAAAATATCCTGTGAAATGTTTAGGAATTGCAACCATTTTTCTACACAGCCCCCTCATTTCAGGGGCTCAAAAGTAATTGGACAAATTAACATTACCATAAATAAAATGTTTTTTTTCAATACTTTGTAGAGAATCCTTTGCAGTCAATGACTGCCTGAAGTCTGGAACCCATGGACATCACCAAACGCTGGGTTTCCTCCTTTGTGATGCTTTGCCAGGCCTTTACTGCAGCTGTCTTCAGTTGTTGCTTGTTTGTGGGTCTTTCTGCCTTAAGTTTTGTCTTAAGCAAGTGAAATACATGCTCGATCGGGTTGAGATCTGGAGATTGACTTGGCCATTGCAGAATAATCCTCTTCTTTGCCTTAAAAAAAACGTCTTGGTTGCTTTCATAGTATATTTTGGGTCATTGTCCATCTGTACTATGAAGCGACGTCCAATAACCGTGCTGCATTTGGTTGAATCTGAGCAGAAAGTATATCCCTGAACACTTCAGAATTCATCCAGCTGCTTCTGTCTTCAGTCACATCATCAATAAACACTGGTGACCCAGTGCCTTTGGCAGCCATGCATGCCCATGCCATCACACTGCCTCCACCATGTTTTACAGAGGATGTGGTGTGTTTTGGATTATGAGCCGTTCCATGCCTTCTCCATACTTTCTTCCTCCCATCATCCTGGTACAGGTTGATCTTAGTTTCATCTGTCCAAAGAATGCTATTCCAGATCTGGGCTGGCTTCCTTAGATGTTGTTTGGCAAAGTCTAATCTGGCCTTTTTATTTTTGAGGCTGATCAATGGTCTACACCTTGTGGTGAACCCTCTGTATTTGCTCTCATGAAGTCTTCTCTTTACGGTAGACTTAGATACTGATCCACCTACTTCCAGGAGAGTATTCTTCACTTGGGTAGACGTTGTGAAGTTTTCTTCACCATGGAAAGGATTCTGTGATCATCCATCCCTGTTGTCTTCCGTGGACGTCCAGGCCTATTGGAGTTCACGAGATCACCAGTGCGCTCTTCTTTTTTTTTTTTCAAGAATATACCAAACAGTTGATTTGGCCACTCCTAACATTTGTGCTATGTCTATGATGGATTTCTTCATTTTTTTCAGCCTAACGATGGTCTGTTTCACTTGCATTGAGAGCCCCTTTGACCTCATGTTGTGGGTTCACAGCAACAGCTTCCAAATGCAAATGCCACACCTGGAATCAACTCCAAACCTTTTACCTGCTTAATTGATGATGGATTAACGAGGGAATAGCCCATGCAGCCCATTAAATAGCTTTTGAGATAATTATCCAATTACATTTGGTCCCTTGAAAAAGAGGCAGCTACATATTAAAGAGCTGTAATTCCTAAACCCTTCCTCAAATTAGGATGTGAATAACCTCAAATTAAAGTCCAATTAAATTAAGCCCATATTGATCATATAGCTGTATATTCAATATGTTTTGGTAAACAGCTAAAATGCCAACATTTGTGTCACTGTCCAAATAATTCCGGACCTAACTGTATCTTCAAAAACTGAAGCATACTTCCAATAACTGTATTGTATGGAAACAGTATCAGATAAATCTTTATCTTTGTCCATCATTTATCTTATACTGTTCTATGATTATACATATGAATAATGGACCCATTATCTTGTTGCCCCCCCCTTCCATAATCGAATTGCCCTCACACTACATCAAACGAAGGTTCTACAAATACCGTTCTACAAATGTCCTTGTCTGCTGTGTGGAATGCTACTAATAAATGACAGAGGAGTGTGGTCCTGGTGGTTCTATTATTTTGCTAATAATCATTTTTGTTTTATTAGGTGGAATGCCACCTTTGTCCAGTTGACAAGAGTTCGACGATGTGACTCTTTCCTATCGCTTCCTAACGCTTTCCTATCATTTTTGTGATCAACAGGAAACACAGCAGTTAAACATTGAAAGTCTGTGGTGAGACAACCCCTTTAAATGACAGTAAACTTTTCCCCATACATATGTGTATAAATACAGTATAAGGACTATTTACATGATTGTATCTAGTGTCATGTTAACACAATATGTTCACCAATAAGTGATAACAGAGTAGTGATGAGGTTCCATTTGCCAAGACTTAAGTCTACACCTAACAAGTAGAATTATAGACTCCCATGCATAAGAGATCAATTTTTGTTTTTGCATGAATGAATGAATGATCAATTTTCTTAATGACCGTTTATTGTTTTATTCATTTACATGAGGTTGACTTCAGTACAAATGTCTATAACTGTTTGTACCTATATGATAGTCACTTAGTGTAAATAGGCTTTTGAGGGATCACTTACTCTGTTAGAATTTGTTCTTGGAATAATAATATGGAGGGAATTACTGACCTCAACATATATCTGTGTAAAGGAGCCCTATTTTGTATAAATTAAGGAATAAGGAAGGTTGAACAATGGACTAAGTTTGAATTCTTCAAAAGCTCGACTTGAAACAGCTCCTATCCCAGGTGGCATTTTTACCTGTCTCGGAGCTCTGCTTCCCCTTATACTGCTATGTGGGTAAAGCAATATCCCCTATAGGCAACACAAAATGGCCCCTGTTGGGCATTCAACTTTGGTTGGTTCTCGGTGAGACTCTGCAATGATACTGCAGCATGTCACTATAATGAATGTACCCGAAGAACAATTCTGGGTGGAAATTCCCTTTTCTGTATTTCCAAAAGTTTTTTTGTACATATTTTCACACATTGGCTAAAAACAATTCTGAATAGGGTAGATTATGTATGGGCATTGGCTGTATCCTTTTCCTCCTAAACTTATCAAGTTCCTTTTTTGTCATTGCTTGAAGTCTGGAACATACAATTCTTATTTCCTAGGAACCCAGATTCTTAGTCTTTCACTATCATAATGAGCGGACTCTCTATCACTGCTACTGTATTAAAGAACCCAAACTGAAGGAAAGTTGTCATATTGGTGGCCCAGTTTTCCGGAATGCATTATTTGAAAGCAGTACTCTACGTAAAAAGAAATCATTTGGGAGCTGAATTGTGTTTTCTTAAATTCCTAATAGTTTGCCTTATTTGAAAATGCAAGGTAATCTATGTAAAGGCCAAGAGGCTACGACATAGCTGCTAATGTACATGGAACCATATTGGTTCACTGTATTTTTATGATTTATGGAAACAATACTTAAGTAGCAGAGAGGTGACTAACACTGCTATTTAGAGACAATTTAAAGACATAAACCTGTAGTTTTTCTTGTGTTTTCTGTCCCATGTGGTCTCCATACAACATATTCTAATCCTAGTGTGACTTGATTGTATCACTTTAAACTGCTCCGTGGGGGCTTGTAATTGGTATAGCAGCTTCACATTAGAATGCTTTGTGTTGAGGAAAAAAAACATCAAGGGTCATTTCCTATCAGCAACTTTAATTATGAAGTAGGTTCTATAGAAGGAAATATATTTTCCATGTATTCTGTAAATATCAAAGCTGTACAATAACATTATATCTGAAAGAAACATGCCTCTACTCTGATCCTGAGATCTATAATATCATAGCTGAAAGTCAACCAGCCAAGAAATTAAAAGAAAAAATTATAATTTGAAAAAAGTTTGTGATTTCTTAATTAAAAATTAGACATTCGGATTTTACTTAAATTTCAATAATCAGTTTTCTATGGTTATAGCACACAACCCTTCTAACTGATTGATTTTATCACATCATTGCTATCTTCATGGTATTGTTGAAATGGAACTCTGATTTGTAGGTAGCAGTGTCTGCATGCAGCCAAAACACTGTTTACTTGCAGAGCACAATGACTGCAAGATTTTCAGGTATTATGGGCAAAATCATGCAGGCATTGGCCGCCGCAAGTGAGCAGGGTTTTGGCCGCATGCGGATGCCACTACTTAGGACTGTGTCCTTAGGGGTATTAGCTTGCAACAGGAGCACTCTGAACATAGAGCATGGAGGACTCCGAGAATGCTAATTTTCAACAGCTTCACTGCATCCCATCATTAGACTAGATTACTGTTTTACGACAGCCTGTGACTGTGGTATACAGCAAATCAGCTAACTGCGCATATTGCAATTTCTTAATATGTAATTTTGTATCTAATTAGACAACCATCTCATTAAAAAAGGTACCGGATTACTACATTTCCTACTTGGTGGTTTAAGTGGCTTGTGAACTAAGTGGAGTTCTAAAACCGGATTGTGTTGCTGTACTTCTGTATTGTGTTGCTGTATTTCTGTGTTTGTGAATCTGTTTGATTGCTAGCAAATAGAAGATAGCAAAAACTCACACAATTTAAAAAAAAAAAAATTTGTAAATTTTTTTTTTTTTTTTTCCCTTGCAGATTCGTTCCAGCTGAGCAGCTGACGAGGGGGAAGGGGTTAACTGGACACAGGTGGTATAAATTAGTCAGCAGACCTCATTTTGAGCTTGCTCTTTCTGAGCTTGGTGGTTTAAGTGGCTTGTGAACTAAGTGGAGTTCTAAAACCGGATTGTGTTGCTGTACTTCTGTATTGTGTTGCTGTATTTCTGTGTTTGTGAATCTGTTTGATTGCTAGCAAATAGAAGATAGCAAAAACTCACACAATTTAAAAAAAAAAAAATGTGTAAATTTTTTTTTTTTTTTTCCCTTGCAGATTCGTTCCAGCTGAGCAGCTGACGAGGGGGAAGGGGTTAACTGGACACAGGTGGTATAAATTAGTCAGCAGACCTCATTTTGAGCTTGCTCTTTCTGAGCTTGGTGGTTTAAGTGGCTTGTGAACTAAGTGGAGTTCTAAAACCGGATTGTGTTGCTGTACTTCTGTATTGTGTTGCTGTATTTCTGTGTTTGTGAATCTGTTTGATTGCTAGCAAATAGAAGATAGCAAAAACTCACACAATTTAAAAAAAAAAAAAATTTGTAAATTTATTTTTTTTTTTTTCCCTTGCAGATTCGTTCCAGCTGAGCAGCTGACGAGGGGGAAGGGGTTAACTGGACACAGGTGGTATAAATTAGTCAGCAGACCTCATTTTGAGCTTGCTCTTTCTGAGCTTGGTGGTTTAAGTGGCTTGTGAACTAAGTGGAGTTCTAAAACCGGATTGTGTTGCTGTACTTCTGTATTGTGTTGCTGTATTTCTGTGTTTGTGAATCTGTTTGATTGCTAGCAAATAGAAGATAGCAAAAACTCACACAATTTAAAAAAAAAAAAAATTTGTAAATTTATTTTTTTTTTTTTCCCTTGCAGATTCGTTCCAGCTGAGCAGCTGACGAGGGGGAAGGGGTTAACTGGACACAGGTGGTATAAATTAGTCAGCAGACCTCATTTTGAGCTTGCTCTTTCTGAGCTTGGTGGTTTAAGTGGCTTGTGAACTAAGTGGAGTTCTAAAACCGGAGTTGAAGCCCCAGTAAGTACTCTTCTTTTTCTTTGACAATTGTTCGCTGTTTTGGTGTAACTTGGATAATGGATAGAAAGATTGGAGGTTTTCTTCAGTGCACAGTTTGTCATATGTATACACGACTGGAGCCGGAGTTCCAGGGTGAATATCTCTGTGGCAGATGTGAGCATGTTGTTCACCTGGAAGCTCGCATTAGAGATCTGGAGGCGCAAAATGCAACACTGAGGAGGATAGACAATTTTGAGCGGAGCTTGCTGCTCACAGAGCATGCAGTTAGTGGGTTAGAACTGGAGGGTGAAGACATGGGTGAGCAGGATCAGGTAAGTAGCTGGGTTAATGTAGTTAGGGGCAGTAGAAAGGGGTCAAAGACAAGGAAGGCCGATCCGGTTTCTGGCATTCCAAGCAAAATTGCCAGGTTGGGTGATGATGCGAGGGTGTCAGTCTCAGAAATGGCAGCCCTAGTGGATACTGATCTCCCTAACAGCCGGGAGAACAGCCCAGCTAGTAGTCGGCGGGATGGTAATGCAGGTAAGCCAAGACAATTGATAGTTGTAGGGGATTCTATAATCAGGAAGACGGATAGAATAATTTGTCGCCAAGACCGCCTCAACCGAATGGTTTGCTGTCTCCCTGGTGCCAGGGTTCGGCATGTGGTGGAACGGGTGGACAAATTGCTGGGAGGGGCTGGTGATGATCCAGCTGTCGTGGTCCATGTCGGTACCAACGACAGAATAAATGGTAGGTGGAGGAGCCTTAAGAATAATTTTAAAGAACTAGGCTACAAGCTGAAGGGAAGGACCTCCAAGGTTGTATTCTCAGGAATACTGCATGTGCCATGCGCATCACAGGAAAGACAGCGGGAGCTCAGGGAGTTAAATGCATGGCTGAAGTCTTGGTGTAGAGGAGAAGGATTTGGGTTCCTAGAGCACTGGGCTGACTTTTCATTGGGGTACAAACTGTATTCTGCAGATGATTTGCACCTAAATGGAAGGGGGTCCGCTGTGCTGGGGGAGAGAATTCTAGCTGGGGTGGCGGAGTATTTAAACTAGGGCTGAGGAGGGAGGTCAATGTAGAAAAAAAAGGGGTAGCCAGGTTAGAGAGGGGTCAGACTATATTGGTGGGGGGAGAAACAGAATGTGGGGAGAGGACTAGACAACAAGATAAGGAGATCCTTTCGTTGCAAAACATCAGTGTAAATAAAAAGGACCGATTAATGTCAAATCACATTTCTGATAATAAAAGTGAAAAACTGACAGGCAAGTTAAAGTGTATGTTCACAAATGCCAGAAGTCTAGCAAGCAAAATGGGGGAGCTGGAGGCCTTGATACTGGAAGAAAATATAGATATAGTTGGTGTTGCTGAAACATGGCTGGACTCTTCACATGACTGGGCTGTAAATCTACAGGGTTTTACATTGTTTCGTAAAGACAGGACAAATAGGAAAGGTGGTGGTGTATGTCTGTATGTGAGAAGTGATATGAAGGCGAGTGTGAAAGAGACAATAGTGGGTGAAGACTGTGAGGAGGTTGAAACCTTGTGGGTGGAACTAGAAAGGGAGGTAAACACTGAAAAAATTACTTTTGGTGTAATCTATAGACCCCCCAATATAACTGAGGAGATGGAAGGTCAGATATATAAACAGATGGAGCGGGCTGCACAGGCGGGTACTGTAGTGATAATGGGAGATTTTAATTTCCGGGATATTAATTGGTGTCATGGTTCGGCTTCAACTGCAAAGGGGAGACATTTCCTCAACCTGTTGCAGGAAAATTTTATGGGCCAGTTTGTGGAAGACCCGACTAGAGGTGAAGCTCTGTTGGATCTGGTCATTTCTAATAATGCAGATCTTGTTGGGAATGTCAATGTTCGTGAAAACCTCGGTAACAGTGATCATAATATAGTTACATTTTACCTATACTGTAAAAAACAAACGCAGGCTGGGAGGGCAAAAACATTTAATTTTAAGAAAGCCAATTTCCCCAGGATGAGGGCTGCAATTCAGGATATAGACTGGGAAGAACTAATGTCAAATAATGGAACAAATGATAAATGGGAGATTTTCAAATCTACTTTGAGTTATTATAGTGCAAAATTTATTCCTACAGGTAATAAGTATAAACGACTCAAATTAAACCCCACATGGCTTACACCTTCTGTGAAAGGGGCAATACATGACAAAAAAAGGGCATTTAAAAAATACAAATCTGAGGGTACAGCTGTAGCCTTTGTAAAATATAAAGAGCTTAATAAAATCTGTAAAAATGTAATAAAATTAGCAAAAATACAAAATGAAAGGCAGGTGGCCAAGGATAGTAAAACAAATCCTAAAAAATTCTTCAAGCATATAAATGCAAAAAAGCCAAGGTCTGAACATGTAGGACCCCTAGATAATGGTAATGGGGAGTTGATCACAGGGGATCAAGAGAAGGCAGAGTTACTAAATGGGTTCTTTAGCTCTGTATATACAACAGAAGAAAGAGCAGCTGATGTAGCCGGTGCCAGTGCTGTTAATATATCAGTTGATATACTGAATTGGATGAATGTAGAGATGGTCCAAGCTAAATTAAATAAAATAAATGTGCACAAGGCTCCGGGACCAGATGGGTTACACCCTAGAATTCTTAAAGAGCTTAGTTCAGTTATTTCTGTCCCCCTTTTCATAATATTCAGAGAATCTCTAGTGACTGGTATAGTGCCAAGGGACTGGCGCAGGGCAAATGTGGTGCCTATTTTCAAAAAGGGCTCTAGGTCTTCCCCGGGTAATTATAGACCAGTAAGCTTAACATCCATCGTGGGGAAAATGTTTGAGGGGCTATTGAGGGACTATATACAGGATTATGTGACAATAAATAGCATTATAAGTGACAGCCAGCACGGTTTTACTAAGGACAGAAGTTGTCAAACTAACCTAATCTGTTTTTATGAAGAGGTGAGCAGAAGTCTAGACAGAGGGGCCGCTGTGGATTTAGTGTTTTTGGACTTTGCAAAGACATTTGACACTGTCCCCCATAGACGCCTAATGGGTAAATTAAGGACTATAGGTTTAGAAAATATAGTTTGTAATTGGATTGAGAATTGGCTCAAGGACCGTATCCAGAGGGTTGTGGTCAATGATTCCTTCTCTGAATGGTCCCCGGTTATAAGTGGTGTACCCCAGGGTTCAGTGCTGGGACCACTATTATTCAACTTATTTATTAATGATATAGAGGAAGGGATTAATAGCACTATTTCTATTTTTGCAGATGACACCAAGCTATGTAATATAGTTCAGACTATGGAAGATGTTCATGAATTACAGGCAGATTTAAACAAACTAAGTGTTTGGGCGTCCACTTGGCAAATGAAGTTTAATGTAGATAAATGTAAAGTTATGCATCTTGGTACCAACAACCTGCATGCATCATATGTCCTAGGGGGCGCTACACTGGCGGATTCACTTGTTGAGAAGGATCTGGGTGTACTTGTAAATCATAAACTCAATAACAGCATGCAGTGTCAATCAGCTGCTTCAAAGGCCAGCAGGATATTGTCGTGTATTAAAAGAGGCATGGACTCGCGGGACAGGGATGTAATAATGCCACTTTACAAAGCATTAGTGAGGCCTCATCTAGAATATGCAGTTCAGTTCTGGGCTCCAGTTCATAGAAAGGATGCCCTGGAGTTGGAAAAAATACAAAGAAGAGCAACGAAGCTAATAAGGGGCATGGAGAATTTAAGTTATGAGGAAAGATTGAAAGAATTAAACCTATTTAGCCTTGAAAAAAGAAGACTAAGGGGGGACATGATTAACTTATATAAATATATTAATGGCGCATACAAAAAATATGGTGAAATCCTGTTCCTTGTAAAACCCCCTCAAAAAACAAGGGGGCACTCCCTCCGTCTGGAGAAAAAAAGGTTCAAGCTGCAGAGGCGACAAGGCTTCTTTACAGTGAGAACTGTGAATTTATGGAATAGCCTACCGCAGGAGCTGGTCACAGCAGGGACAGTAGATGGCTTTAAAAAAGGGTTAGATAATTTCCTAGAACAAAAAAATATTAGCTCCTATGTGTAGAAATTTTTCCTTCCCTTTTCCCTTCCCTTGGTTGAACTTGATGGACATGTGTCTTTCTTCAGCCGTACTAACTATGTAACTATGTAGCTACTTCAGATAATGGACTAAACAATGGTCTTAGTCCTTATTTATTTAATCCCCTGATAGAAATGTTACTGGCTTTATAAAAATCCACATAGGCCTAGGCTTTTAAATGCAGATGAAGAGCTCTATCGGTCCCTATTTTTCTTGTGTTTCCCATGTATTTAAAAATCATATGTACCATATGGGCAGTCCAGGTAATTAAGAAGAGACAGCACATGAGAAAACGCGGCTCAGTCAAGGGTAGCCCCATCTCTTTTATTTACAGTCTTTATGAATACCTACCCACAGGCACAGCAATTAATGGAGGGGTCAAAGCTCACAAGGTATTGCAACCCACTCTTATACAAAAGATTGAAAGAGGCTGGGGGGGGGGGTCAACAACTGTAGAAGATCATGATATGTGATGGCCCAAACCAACAATGGGAACACTTTGATTTTTTTCTTTAGGAATTCCTCTATTTAATGACTGTACAGTAAAAGTATACTTATTTTTTAATATGATAAGCAGTGATAGAGCGGGGCTATGAATATGAGTTATTAAGGTTTATGGGACAATGTGGCCCATTATGTCAGAAGGTATAAATCTATACGTTCTTTTAAAGTACATAGAAGGTGCTAAATAACCACACCTCTAAAGTACAATTAAAGTGGTTCTCATAGGGTTCAACATTTATAAAATAAAATGTAAATGCAAATGTAAATTTTTTTTAAAAAAGCAATAGAAACTACTACAAGCAGATGGTGACTTCGGTAACTGCACCGGTAACTGCACCGGTAAAACCACAGATGCAAGTCTAAGGTGCAGGAAAAATAACAGGAGCGGCTGCCGGCTGCACCTACGCAGCAGCAGCATGTATGTTACAGGCAGAGTGCAAACTCCAGCGATGATTGGTTGTCACTAACCTTATACCACAAAAAAGAAACAGGAAGTAGCCTGGAAGAGATTCAGTGACAACAGCGGAATAGGAGGGGCTATACAGGTTTGAAGTTGTCACCCAGTGTGGTGTTGGTATGCAATGGCCAAAGCACATTCTGCCTGATATTTTATTATCATTCACAAACCTACAAGATACAGCAGTTTTATAGACATAATTTGTATCAGATATAATGTGTTTCACTATAGTTTACGTTTTAAGTACTTGTTTGATAAAAATAAATAAATGGCTATGTAGGACATGGGTGAGCTGAAGGTCTAAAACCTTTGCATACTGGTGTCATCTGTACACATTATTATTCAAATCTCTGAACGGAAAGGTGGGCATGCACAATTGTGGCCTACCCTAATTGTAATGTAAATTTCAATGACAATTTTGGCCAGCTTTCAATAAAAGAATTTTGACATCAAATTTACTAAATAACTGATGATTTATTAGTAAAATCCTATTACTGTTAACTATTTCCTACAATTGTTTAATTCCAGATGGAGCTTTCCAAACAGACTTTACTATATCAAATGTTTCTGGAGGTCTTCATGTCACTGTACACAATGTTACCCGATGTCTATATGCCATATGTCTTCTATATTAGCATTTCATACTGTTGAATGCTATAGTGTATTGTTGTATGTGCCACTTATTTAAAGATCAATGAAAAATAGAATAAAAAGAAATGTAGGTAGTAAAAATGCACAAGGCAAAATAAAGGTTAATGGGAAATAACAAAAATGTAATTGATGTGCACTCCAAATGTAGCTTTGTATGGAATCAAACATGTATTACAAATTTGCTCTAAATGACATCTGCATTTTAACATATATTCAATGACAAAAACAGAGAGCCTTCTGAAGAATGGTGGGTCACCGAAAGTTCATGCACGACTGCACAAAATATAAATCAGCATCATTGGGATTGCCTCCATAAAATCGCATCTATTGCTTCAATAACACCATTTTCTCTACATAATTATTATTAGCTCTGTAATAGTCATAATGAGCCAGATCCTTTCTCTGATTTAATAAAGTTTGAACTAAAAAAATAGGTTCACATAAACACAAATCAAATGGTGTCCCATTTCTGTGTCACATAATAGAGATCCTCTTAACGTATTGTTACGGCTAATGATTAAAAGAGACACAAGGTCACACTCAAGCCCGGCTTTGTAAATCTCATGGTCATATGGAAGATTTAACAAGTCCATTAATGTGGAGTAAAGCTGCACAAAATGTATGTATTGCATATGAACATATCACTGGCGGGATGTTACAGCAATAGTTATGAGGGAAACAACTATTACATCCTTCCCATAATAGGAGCACAGTCACTTTTTGTGACATAGTAGATATTATGTGATGTATGCCCTTATTAACGGAAACATTTCATATACTGTACTGTTAAAAAATGTTCTTGAGGATATTGCACACTGAGGTAGATATTATTGCATTTATTCTATTAACCCCTTTAGGACACAGCCTGTTTTGGCCTTGTGGACACATGATTTTTTGAAATCTGACATGTGTCACTTTATGTGGTAATAACTCCGCTTTTACCTATCCAAGCGATTCTGAGATTGTTTTCTCGTGACATATTGTATTTTATGTTAGTGAAAAAATTTGGTCGATAAATTCAATATTTATTTGTGAAAAACTTCAAATTTTAGCAGAAAATGTGCAAAAATTAGCATTTTTCTAAATTTAAATGTATTTGCTTGTAAAACAGATAGTAATACCACACAAAATAGTTACTAGTTAACATCCCCCATATGTCTACTTTATGTTTGCATCATTTTTTTTCACGTACTTTTATTTTTCTAGGACGTTACGAGGCTTAGAACTTTAGCAGCAATTTCTCATATTTTCAATAACATTTCAATAGGCCATTTTTTCACGGACCAGTTCAGTTCTGAAGTGGCTTTGAGGGCCTTATATATTAGAAAGTCCCCATAAATCACCCCATTTTGAAAACTGCACCCCTCAAGGTATTCAAAACCACATTCAGAAAGTATTTTTACCCTTTAGGCGTTTCACAGGAATTAAGGCAAAGTAGAGGTGAAATTTACAAATGTCATTTTTTTTGCCGAAATTCATTTGTAATAAAAAAAAAAACTGTAACACAGAAGGTTTTACCAGAGAAACGCAACTCAATATTTATTGCCCAGATTCTGCAGATTTTAGAAATATCCAACATGTGGCCCTAGTGTCCTAATGGACTGAAACACAGGCCGCAGAAGCAAAGAAGCACCTAGTGGATTTTGGGGCCTCCTTTTTTTAGGAATATATTTTAGGCACCATGTCAGGTTTGAGGAGGTCTTGTGGTACCTAAACAGTTGAAACCCCCAAAAAGTGACTCCATTTTTGAAACTACACCCCTCAAGGCATTTTTCTAGGGGTATAGTTAGCATTTTGACCCCACAGTTTTTTTTGCAGAATTTAGTTGTTAGGGATCTGCCAGGTACTTCATCTAGCTACACTCCTGGGATTAATCAATCCACACCTGAGGCCAGACCTGTTCGACTGACACCTTCTCCCACCAACCAGGGTGGCAGGCTCAGGAGTGGGAGAGCCTATCGCGGCCTGGTCTCTCGGAGTTAGCTCCGCCCCCTGCCCTTTATTACCTGCCCTGTGCTCTCCCTCAGTGCTTGTAATTCTTTTGGATTCCTGGCCCCACTGCTGCTTGCTCCAGCCTGCTTCTGCCGTGCTTCTGCCTTGCTGCAGTTCTGCTTGACCTGCTTTGCTTGCCCTGGCTTGCTTCTGTCTCCGTGTCCGCTCGGGTGTACTCACTTCGTCCTGGTCCTGACTGTTCGTTCGCCGCCCCGTTTCCTCGTGGCGTTCCGTGGCTACTGCCCCTTCCCTTGCGTGTTCCCTGTTTGTCTTCCTGTGCACTTAGCCAGCGTAGGGACCGCCGCCCAGTTGTACCTCGTCGCCTAGGGCGGGTCGTTGCAAGTAGGCAGGGACAGGGCGGTGGGTAGATTAGGGCTCACTTTCCCTTCACCTCCTTCCTGCCATTACATAATTACAAGCCCTTACCTAGTCTACCATTTCTCCTACGCTGACGCTATCATGGACCCCCTTGAGACCCTGACCCAGCAGATGCAGGGCCTCTCCCTACAGGTCCAGGCCCTGGCCCAAAGTGTCAATCAGGGTGACGCTGCTTTAGTAGTACCCCTCACCTCACCTCTAGAACCCGACCTCAAGCTACCTGACCGGTTTTCAGGGGACCGTAAGACGTTTCTCTCCTTCCGGGAGAGTTGCAGACTGTATTTCCGCCTAAAGCCCCACTCCTCAGGTTCCGAGAACCAGCGGGTGGGTATCATCATATCCCGACTCCAGGAAGGGCCCCAAGAGTGGGCCTTCTCCTTGGCTCCTGACGCCCCTGAACTTTCCTCTGTTGATCGTTTTTTCTCTGCCCTCGGACTCATTTACGACGAGACTGACAGGACTGCTTTAGCCGAGAGTCAGCTGGTGACCTTACGTCAGGGTAGAAGACCGGTTGAGGAATACTGTTCTGATTTTAGGAAGTGGTGCGTAGCTTCTCAGTGGAACGATCCGGCCCTAAGGTGCCAGTTTAGGTTAGGATTATCTGACGCCCTGAAGGATCTGCTGGTTAGCTACCCCTCGCCTGACTCCCTTGACCAGGTTATGGCCCTAGCAGTACGACTTGACCGACGTCTCAGGGAACGTCAGCTAGAACGCTTCAGTGTGCTCCCCTCTGACTTTTCTGCGATTCCCCCCGAGGTCCCGTCTCCTCGCCCCTCCACGGAGGACTCGGAGGTACCTATGCAACTCGGGGCCTCCATGTCCCCTCGACAACATAGGGAGTTTCGCAGAATGAATGGTCTCTGCTTCTACTGTGGGGACGACAAGCATCTACTGAACACCTGTCCCAGGCGCAAGAATAAGAAGCCGGAAAACTTCCGCGCCTAAGTGATCATCGGGGAGGTCACTTGGGCGCACAGGTATTTCCCGTTAATGTGAAACGCAATAAAATTTTGCTTCCCTTTCAGGTCTCGTTTGCTGGCCGGTCTGCCACGGGCAGTGCTTTCGTGGATTCTGGCTCATCTGCTAATATCATGTCTGTGGAATTTGCTATGTCTCTAAAGATGCCTTGTATTGATTTACCTTATCCTATCCCTGTAGTAGGAATCGACTCAACACCCCTTGCTAATGGTTATTTTACTCAGCATACTCCTGTTTTTGAACTCCTGGTTGGCTCCATGCATTTGGAGCAGTGCTCTGTACTGGTGATGCAGGGATTATCGTCTGATCTGGTTTTAGGCCTTCCCTGGTTGCAGTTGCATAATCCCACATTTGATTGGAATACTGGGGATCTCACCAAATGGGGTAATGAATGTCTGATGTCATGTCTTTCTGTTAACTCTATTTCTCCCCGGGAGGAGGTAAACACACTTCCTGAGTTTGTTCAGGACTTCGCCGATGTGTTTTCTAAGGAGGCCTCCGAGGTGTTGCCCCCCCATAGAGATTACGATTGCGCTATCGATTTGGTGCCTGGTGCCAAGCTTCCTAAGGGTAGGATATTTAATCTTTCATGTCCTGAACGTGAAGCGATGAGGGTGTATATCCAAGAATGCCTGGCCAAGGGTTTCATTCGCCCCTCGACTTCTCCTATAGGTGCTGGCTTCTTCTTCGTGGGGAAGAAGGATGGTGGTCTTAGGCCGTGCATTGATTATCGTAACCTGAATAAGGTCACCGTAAGGAACCAGTACCCACTTCCTTTGATTCCGGATCTTTTTAATCAGGTTCAGGGAGCCCAATGGTTTTCTAAGTTCGATCTACGGGGGGCATATAACCTTATCCGCATCAAAGAGGGGGATGAGTGGAAAACTGCGTTCAACACACCCGAGGGTCATTTCGAATACCTGGTCATGCCCTTTGGGTTGTGTAATGCCCCTGCTGTCTTCCAGAATTTTATTAATGAAATCCTGAGAGAGTACCTGGGTAATTTTCTTGTTGTGTACCTTGATGACATACTGGTGTTTTCCAAGGACTGGTCCTCCCACGTGGAGCATGTCAGGAAGGTGCTCCAGGTCCTTCGGGAGAATAATCTGTTTGCTAAGACTGAAAAATGTGTCTTTGGGGTACAGGAGATACCATTTTTAGGGCAAATCCTCACTCCTCATGAATTCCGCATGGACCCTGCCAAGGTTCAAGCTGTGGCGGAATGGGTCCAACCTGCCTCCCTTAAGGCGTTACAGTGTTTTTTAGGGTTCGCCAACTATTACAGGAGATTTATTGCCAACTTCTCGGTCGTCGCTAAGCCTCTTACGGACCTTACCCGCAAGGGTGCCGATGTCCTCCATTGGCCCCCTGAGGCCGTCCAGGCCTTTGAGACTCTCAAGAAGTGCTTTATCTCGGCCCCCGTGCTGATTCAGCCCAACCAAGAGGAGCCATTTATTGTGGAGGTTGACGCTTCCGAGGTGAGAGTGGGGGCCGTCCTGTCCCAGGGTACCAGCTCCCTCACCCATCTCCGCCCCTGTGCTTACTTCTCTAGGAAGTTTTCGCCCACGGAGAGTAACTATGATATTGGCAACCGCGAACTTCTAGCCATTAAATGGGCTTTTGAGGAGTGGCGGCACTTCCTGGAGGGGGCCAGACACCAGGTAACGGTCCTTACGGATCACAAGAATCTGGTTTTCCTAGAATCGGCCCGGAGGCTTAATCCTAGACAAGCTCGGTGGGCACTATTCTTTACCAGATTTAATTTCTTGGTTACCTATAGGGCTGGGTCCAAGAATATTAAGGCTGACGCTCTGTCACGTAGTTTCATGGCCAATCCTCCTTCCGAGAAGGATCCCGCTTGTATTTTACCCCCTGGTATAATCGTCTCTGCCACGGATTCTGATTTAGCTTCTGATATCGCGGCTGATCAGGGTGCAGCTCCCGGGAACGTCCCTGGGGACAAACTGTTTGTTCCCCTGCAATACCGGCTGAGGGTACTCAGGGAAAACCATGACTCCGCTCTATCCGGTCATCCTGGCATCTTGGGCACCAAACACCTCATTACCAGAAACTATTGGTGGCCTGGGTTGCCTAAAGATGTTAGGGCTTACGTCGCCGCTTGTGAGGTTTGCGCTAGGTCCAAAACCCCTAGGTCCCGACCTGCGGGCCTACTACGTTCCTTGCCCATTCCCCAGAGACCTTGGACCCATATCTCCATGGATTTTATCACCGATTTGCCTCCATCTCAGGGCAAGTCGGTGGTGTGGGTGGTAGTCGACCGCTTCAGCAAGATGTGCCACTTTGTGCCCCTTAAGAAGCTACCTAACGCCAAGACGTTAGCTTCTTTGTTTGTGAAACACATCCTGCGTCTCCATGGGGCCCCAGTCAATATCGTTTCTGACAGAGGGGTACAATTTGTTTCCTTATTTTGGAGAGCTTTTTGTAAAAAGTTGGAGATTGATCTGTCCTTCTCCTCCGCCTTCCATCCCGAAACCAATGGCCAAACGGAAAGGACCAACCAATCCCTGGAACAATATTTAAGGTGTTTCATCTCTGACTGTCAATTCGATTGGGTCTCATTCCTTCCCCTTGCTGAATTTTCCCTGAATAACCGGGTCAGTAACTCGTCAGGGGTCTCCCCGTTTTTCTGTAATTTCGGGTTTAACCCTAGGTTCTCCTCCGTCTCCCCTGGTTGTTCCAATAATCCTGAGGTAGAGGAGGTTCATCGGGAACTGTGCACTGTCTGGGCCCAGGTTCAGAAGAACCTAGAGGCGTCCCAGAGCGCACAAAAGATTCAGGCGGATAGTAGACGTTCTGCTAACCCCCGGTTTGTCGTCGGGGATTTGGTCTGGTTGTCGTCCAGGAACTTGCGCCTTAAGGTCCCGTCCAGGAAGTTTGCTCCCCGATTTATTGGACCTTATAAGATCATTGAAGTCCTCAACCCTGTATCCTTCCGTCTGGAGCTCCCCCCATCCTTTCGCATACATGACGTCTTCCATGCCTCCCTCCTTAAACGCTGCTCCCCGTCCTGGTCCCCCTCGAGGATACCTCCTGTTCCCGTTCTCACCCCTGAGGGGGTGGAATTCGAGGTGGCCAAGATTATGGACAGTAGGATGGTCCAGGGCTCCCTCCAGTACCTGGTCCATTGGAGAGGATACGGGCCGGAGGAGAGGACTTGGGTACCTGCCCGTGATGTTCACGCTGGGGTATTGATCAGGAGGTTCCACCTCCTCTTCCCCACTAAACCGGGTCCCCTTAGTAAGGGTCCGGTGGCCCCTCATAAAAGGGGGAGTACTGTTAGGGATCTGCCAGGTACTTCATCTAGCTACACTCCTGGGATTAATCAATCCACACCTGAGGCCAGACCTGTTCGACTGACACCTTCTCCCACCAACCAGGGTGGCAGGCTCAGGAGTGGGAGAGCCTATCGCGGCCTGGTCTCTCGGAGTTAGCTCCGCCCCCTGCCCTTTATTACCTGCCCTGTGCTCTCCCTCAGTGCTTGTAATTCTTTTGGATTCCTGGCCCCACTGCTGCTTGCTCCAGCCTGCTTCTGCCGTGCTTCTGCCTTGCTGCAGTTCTGCTTGACCTGCTTTGCTTGCCCTGGCTTGCTTCTGTCTCCGTGTCCGCTCGGGTGTACTCACTTCGTCCTGGTCCTGACTGTTCGTTCGCCGCCCCGTTTCCTCGTGGCGTTCCGTGGCTACTGCCCCTTCCCTTGCGTGTTCCCTGTTTGTCTTCCTGTGCACTTAGCCAGCGTAGGGACCGCCGCCCAGTTGTACCTCGTCGCCTAGGGTGGGTCGTTGCAAGTAGGCAGGGACAGGGCGGTGGGTAGATTAGGGCTCACTTTCCCTTCACCTCCTTCCTGCCATTACATTAGTGGAATTAGTCTGTGAAGATGAAAATCACCTATTTTTCTGTGGAAACATAGAATTTTTTCATTTTTACAAGGCCAACATTTGTAAAGCAATTTCTCCCGATTACGGCAATACCCCATATGTGGTTGTAAACTGATGTTTGGACCCACAGCAGGGCTCAGGAGGGAAGGAGCGCCTTTTAGATTTTGGAGCGCAGATTTTGCTGGATTGGTTTTCAGTGCCATGTCGGGTTTGCAACGCCCCGGAGGGACCAAAACAGTGGAAACCCCCCCAAAAGTGACCCTATTTTGGAATCTACACCCCTCAAGGAATTTTTCTAGGGGTATAGTGAGCATTTTGGCCCCTCAGGATCTTTTTTAGAGCTAAGGTGACCAAAAAACAGCGATTTTGGCGCTTTAAATTCTTTATTTATTACAGCGTTCACCGTGCGCAATAAATTACGTTTTAATTTATTCTGCCGGTCGGTACGATTATGCCGATACCATATGTGTATAGTTTTTTTTTAAGTTTTACAGCGTTTGCACAATAAAATTAAGTTTCTATAAAATTATTTATTTTCTGAGACACGCTATTCTGAGCCGTAACTTTTTTATTTTTTCGTCAAAAAAGCTGTGGGAGGTCTTGTTTTTTTGCGGGACGGGTTGTAGTTTTTATTGGTACCATTTTGGGGTAAATGCGACTTTTTGATCACTTTTTATTCTATATCTTGGGAGAGGTGGTGACCAAAAAATAGATGCTGACAGGTTTCCATTTATTTTTTTTGCGGCGTTCACCGTGCGGAAAAATGAACATTATAGTTTCATAGTTTGGGTCGTTACAAACACGGTGATAACAAATATGTGCACTTTTTTTTAACGTTTTCATTTTTTCCCTATAATAAATGACTTATTATAGGAAAACAAAACCTTTTATTTTTACACTTTTATAAAACATTTTTATTAACTTTTTTTTACTTTTTACACTTTCTATTTTTGTTTATTAACTTGTTTTTTACTTTTTACACTTTATTTTTTTGACCTGCAGCTCTGATCGCTGCTAGAATACATTACACTACCTAGGTAGTGTAACGTATTCCAACTGTCAGTGTGACGTCACAGTCACTCTGACAGTTGGTCTACGAGGATCAGCAGAGGCTGATCCTCATAGGCTGACATACATGGCAGACCCAGGGGCCATTGTCTGGCCCCCGTGTGCCATCACAAGCATCAGAAGCCCCCACGATTGCATGGGGGCTGCTGATGCGCTACAAACCTGCTACATGCGGAGATCACAATCGAGCCCAGCATGTAACGGGTTAATTGCCGAAATCAGCGGCGATGAGCCGCTGATCGGCAACACTGGAGTGTCAGCTGTTGGGGACAGCTGATCTCCAAGTTCCCGATGCACACCTTGTCGCCGACAGTGTGCATCGGGAACGACACAGTGACTTCCTGTCACTCTGACAGGAAGCCTATCAGGACCAGCCGAAGGTTTGTCCTGATGGGCTTCCGTCCATGGCAGACCCGGAAGCCATTGTTTGGCTTCCGTTTGCCATACTAACTATCGGCAGACGCCGCGATTTTGGACCGGGGTCTGCCGATATGCTAGAAACCCCTAAAATTCGACGATTGCAACCGATCGCCGAATTTAAGCGTTTAATTCGCCGAAATCAGTGGCAAAGGACCGCTGGCCGGCACCCGGTGCACACTGTCGCCGATAGTGTGCACCGGGAAAAACTCAGTAACTGTACGTCCTCGTGCGGGAAGTAAACTCCCGCAACGACGGACAGTTACGTCCTGGTGCGGATAGGGGTTAATATATTTATTACTATTATTTTTTTATTATTATTATTATTATTGTATTTACTGTTGTTATTTTTACTTGATTACCTTTAACCCTTTAGTTACCAACCTAATTTGGGCCTTAAAGAGGCTCTATCACCAGATTTTAAGTGCCCTATCTCCTACATAATCTGATCGGCGCTGTAATGTAGATAACAGTGTTTTTTATTTTGAAAAACTATCATTTTTGACCAAGTTATAAAAAAAATTAGATTTATGCTAATTCGTTTCTTAATAGACAACTGGGCGTGTTTTTACTTTTTACCAACTGGGCGTTGTGAAGAGAAGTGTATGACACTGACCAATCAGTGACCAATCAGTGACCAATCAGCGTCATACACTTCTCATTGTTCCAGCCCATTGTTACAGTGTGATTGTGCAGTGAAAGAAGCTGGGCTGGAACAATAAGAAGTGTATGAGGCTGATTGGTCACTGATTGGTCAGCGTCATACACTTCTCTTCACAACGCCCAGTTGTTAAAAAGTAAAAACACGCCCAGTTGTCTATTAAGAAACTAATTAGCATAAATCTAAAATTGTTTATAACTTGCTCAAAAATGATTGTTTTTTAAATTGTTAATAACTTGGTCAAAAATGATTGTTTTTCTAAATAAAAACCACTGTTATCTACATTACAGCGCCGATAAGATTATGTAGGAGATAGGGCACTTATAAACTGATGACAGAGCCTCTTTAATGACCAAGCAAATTTTTTCATCGTCTCATTGCGAGAGCCACAACTTTTTTCATTTTCCATAGACAATAGCCGTGTGAGCTCTTGTTTTTTGCAGTACGAGTTGTATTTTTTAATAGCACCATTTTGGGGTACATTAACTTTTATTAACTTTTTTGAGGGATTGAATAAACCAACTTTTTTGCATCTTAAATTTACACCGTTTAGCGTGTGGTATAAATAAAATAATAACTTTATTCTACGGGTCGTTATGATTACGGTGATATCGAATTTATATATTTTTTTTTTACGTTTTACTAATTTTGTACAGTAAAAACTCTTTTCATTATAAAAGTATTTGTTTTTGTGTAGCCATATTCTAAGAGCCATACCATTTTATTTTTCTGCTTATGTAGCTGTATGAGGGAGGAGTTGTAGTTTTTATTTTGGGGAACATAAAGTTCTTTGACTCAATCAGACTCAACAGCCTCACAGTGATGCAGAAGACCTGCTCAGGTTGGACAGCATCACAGTGATGCAGGAGGCAACGCCTACAGAGAAAAGATAAGGTCTCCTCCTCTCTGTACCTTTTCTCAAAATTAGCACATTCGGTGACAAGCAGAAGAGCGGCCAAAAAAAAAATTACAGCGCTGGATTCGAGAGGACTCCATGAATAAGGGGAGATATGTGGTCTAAAAAAAACCTTTAAACAACATTATAGTTTGGGTCATTATGGACATGGCGATACCAATTATGTGTAGCTTTTTGAATTTTTTTTTATAATGAAGCATTTTGTAAGGGGGAAAATGTTTTTTACATTTTTTTTACTTGGGATTTTTCATAAAATTTTTTATAAACTTTTTGGATTTATTTTTACCTTTTTTTTCCGCTATGGGACTTTTCTATGCTATTATTTAATTACTTTTATAATACACTGCAATACTTCTGTAGATTCGTAGAGTATTATGCCAGTGTAAAACGGGCAGGGCCTAAAAGACATACACTGTTGGCAAACAATCAGCATCCCACTCTTGCAATGGGATAACAGAGGAAAATTTCTCCCTCTGGGACCACTTAGATGCTGTAATCGCTATTGACCATGGCATCTAAGGAGTTAAACGGCCGAGATCGGAGGTAACCAATCCTGGCCATTAGAGCAGGAGCCTGGCTGTCATTAGATAGACTGGCATAACCTCTAGCCATCACGGGACACCTATACCAGGCTTATCACACAGTGCCATTAAAAGGCTGTGCTGTGGAAAAGTCCCATTTATGACCGTCGTAAAAAAGCGTACTGGCAGTCATTAAGGGGTTAACTAAATTATCACCAATACATTCTACAGCTCTGTACAGAGAAGGATTTCATTGCAATTAATTCTACATCAAGAATAAAATTAAGGTAAAAACAAATTTTAAATCTCAGTTCTCTGGATTTCTTGGTGTGTCGTAACTGTGTGAAGTTTCTGTTCAAAGCTCATTTGGATGCTATACAGAAAAAGGAAATGTTTGTCTTAATGGAGGGGTTTCGTGTGTGAGTTGCTTCTGATAATTTAGAGTCAGGTTTCCCGACGTATACCTTCAACTGATGGTAGCAACGTATCGTTGACCGAACTCCCCAAGCCAAGGGCTACTTCAAGCGCTGTGCCCAGGGAAAGCCCTTACGTCACTGTCCATATACAGACAGTGAAGTTAGAAGATTTAAGATCCTGGAATCCCTAGCCAGAGCATCGGCAACGCTCTGGCCATGGATTCCACTGCTGGAGGAGCCCCTGTCGTCATTGTCTATGTATGAACAGTGATGTTAGGAGCTTTGAGATGATGGAATCCCAGTTGGCAATGCTCTGGCTGGAGATTCTGTCCCTGCAGCAGCCCCTGACATTGCTGTTCATATATGGACAGTGATGTTAGGAGCTTTGAGATGACGGAATCTCAGGCCAGAACTTCCGCTCCTGGAGAAAATCCTGACGTCACTGTCCATATATGGACAATAACGTCAGGGGTTCCTTCACTCCCAGAGTCCCCGACTAAACAGTTCCGATGCTCTGGCCGGGGACGCCGTAGTTGAAAGCCCCTGACATCACTGTCCATGTATGGACAGTTACATCAGGGGCTTCCACAGGGCCGGAATCCTTGGGCAGAGTGCTAACTGATGCTTTGCCTGGGTACTTAAACCCTGGGGAAGATCCCTGAGGTATTCATTTAATGTACTGTATAACTCTGACGGATGCCATACAGTGCCATCTGTCAACACATAGGCTCCCATGTTAATAAAAAAAAGTATACCGCAGGGTATACTTTTTTGGATGGAATCCCTAAGGAAGAAATAGCGTAGTCTACTATGTTATTGCATGATCTAAAAAAAAGGTATAGTGACGTATACCAGCCCGATGGAGGCCAAAACGATACTCCTTTGTCCTTCATCGTGCTAATGGGGGCCCTATTATGGATATGTTTTTCTAGTGCACATCTGGAATTTTCCAGAGAGACACGCTAAACAAAGGGCTGAAGCACAATGTGAATTAGGCCTTACTCAGCAGTTAAGAAAAAAAAAGGTTTTGTGCAAGACTGTTTTGCTATGCTGTGTCTATAACTCCCACAGAAGTGTATGGGAGTTTCGTAAACAGCATAGCACAGCAAGCAAAACAGCTTCTATGGGAGTTAGGGAAACACAGTAACTCAGCGAGCTCGGCTGTTTCTGTACTCACGGACACCTCGTAACTCAGTGGCTGGAGCCCAGCAACAGCGGAAGAAGGTAGAATGCGGTTTAGGGGGCTCCATTCTAGAGATTGGTGCGGGTCCCAGAGGTGGGACCCACATCTATCGGTCATTTATGGCATATCCTGTAGAATACCGCTTTAATTTTAATATCAATTGTGCCTGTCTCGCTCTCTACTGATTGTGCCTGACATCGTGTAACAGACCAACATTTTTTTTTTACAATTAACCTAAATATTTGAAGTCTTCAGACCCTGCTCACTTGCATTTTTAGATATAAATATAATGTTAGTAGAGCAGAGTTGGAGGTCAGCTGGGTTGGCTATTCTGCATGAGACAGAATGATGACATTACTTTTTACGTGTAGTTTTTCACGACTGCTGAGAAACCTACTCAGTTTTCATTCTGCAAAAAAAAAATAATTCAGGCCCCTAAGAAAAATAGCCAATGCTTACCACCCCCAGCTAGAGTAGCAATTGGAGACAATGGGGGAGGTTTAATAACACTGGTGCACTATTTGAGCAGTGCACCAATCTTCCCCAAGTGTAGTGTGTGCCAGAACAACAAGGCTGAAAGATATATCTGCCAGTCTTAAAACAGTGCCAGGCAGGACCTGGTGTTGTGTTCAACATAAGTGAGTCGAAAATCTCTCATAAATGAGTTGCGCTTGGCTCAACTCCGAAGCCTCTGCCACTTATCTATTCTGCCTGAATGCCAATTTTTTTCTAAGTATTTATTACAGGAAACCGATAAATCTGCCCCAATGTTCAAGCAAAAAAGTTATTAGTCAGCTAGCACTGATAAAATTGTATGCAAAGGGAATAAATACAAACTTAAATCAAAGAGGTCAAAATTATCTGTATTTTTGCTTTTTCTTAAAGCTGGTTTATTGAAAAAAAAGATGATACAGCATTTTTAAGCATTGTAGATAAGCACATAGCACTCTAAGGCAGGCGAACCTTAAAACATCAAATATACTGAGGTCATTGGGTTTAAATTGTGATATTACTATTCTTTGATGTCTACAACAGAGCAGTACAGATATAGTCTCCAGGCACATATTGTGTACAAAGAAACTCCAAATCTTTGTCTTTTGGGCTGCAGATGCTATGGCATCATTGATTTTTATTTAACTTAAGACATATGCAAAAATGTGTAAAAGTGCACACTGTCCCTTGAGCACAACAAGGTGTGAGGATTTTAAGTAACGTTTAAAGGAAAAAATTGTGATCAAACAAAGAAGAAAGTGGGAGCTGAGTGGAAAAAGAAAGCTTTAACGAAAGCTTTGCTGAAGCAAACTGCTATAGGAATCAGTAACCTTTTGGAACTTTCTTTTCATACATTGAAGGTATAATAAGTTCAAACATACTAGACGCCGCACTGCTGAAAAATTGTAGAAAAACTGGGTGTTAGGTTATATGCACCAATAGGGGCATGTATAAAGTCTGGCATACCATCCGAGAGGTAATGCCTTTTAATCAAGCGGCATTGTGTATACTGTATTTTCTCAATACATAACTACGTCCTCTGGAGAATACAGCCCACCTTACTAAACAATGTCAGATCTCAAATTATTCACTGCTACATTTCAAAGACGAAAAGCAGAGAGGAGTATTTAGTAACCATGTCCCCTTATTCACACAATAGCTAAAAAAAATGTGTTTGTGCCAGGACTAGTATGAGGGAACCTTTATATGTACGGGGTTTGTGCCAAAAGACATTGTCTCTAACAGAACTATGCCAGATAACTAGCATAAATGCATTGAGATATGACCTTTTATATGTGTGTCAAGGTATATACATAGACAATGATGGAGAGGATGTAATATACATAGTTATCACAGATTGCCAGCTCATGTACAATGACACAGAGCAGTGCAGCACTGGTGGGCAGATGCAAGGTGACATATTGAGCCGATGCTGAAGTCGATAGGCAAGAGACCATATATGAGCCCCACAGATATGATCTTCTTTATCTGTTTACAGTCCTCTATTGAAAGACAGGGTTAACGCTTAATTATTATTATTTTTTTTAAACAGCCCGATACTGACTGGAAAAGCAATCGCCGACCGATGATATAGCATGTTGATCGGCGCTTGCTAGCTCTATTCACAAGGAGCAACTTTTGGTATGTATGGGGAAAAATTATAGTTAATACCACCGTTCATCCCCATGCATTTGCATGATGTTGGCAGTACATCCCTTGTTTACACAGGGAGATGTGCGGCCGAATAACAACCATTTGTTTGGCCATATAAATGCTCCGATTAGCTGATGAACGAGTCTTGCTGGTTGTTGCCCCGTTTACACAGGACAATGATCGGGAACAAGTGTTTGTATGCATTCAATATTCCAAGGCAGACTGAATTGACTTTCCACTTGTTTTTATAGATCTTCCCCTACATCTGGCCTGATGAAGATTCATGTTCTGCGTTGAAACATGTTGCCCTTCCTTTTATGCAATAAATCTACCTATGCATCATTCTACTATTCCAATTGTGTAGCGCTTTCTCAAATATCCAGTTTTAACATATACGTTTTTTTGAAAACATATATATTCTTTTTTTATTGCTACTGTAGGGTATACACTCACATCTCTGGAACTCTCCCCTCTCAGGGAGATTGGGATCCCCTTGATAGATGTTTGGCGATAATAATTTAGGTGGAGAGGGCTGCACACATGCTAAACCAACCTTAATCCGGCCCTAAATACAAGCGCTACAAAGACAGTTACAGATATAAGAGCAGAAAATGAAAATGAAGCGTGGGAATATATTTATTATACTGTATAGTTTGCTCTTGCCAGGATATTTATGACAGGAAGGAAGGATATGAAGCTCTCTATCTCCCCCTTACTACACACACATTAATAATTTTATCTCCTGCATAAGTACAATTTGATGGTGTAGGCAAACTGTCGATATCTTTTTCATCTGCCACTGATCCATGCATGAAGAATTGACCCTGGAGGCAGCTTTGTATAGGTCTGCAGGGTTTAACTTCACAGAAATTAATAAAGAGATGCTAACAGTGCCCTCACTCCACCTGGCAATGTAAGATGACAGTCATTGCCCCAAGGCACACTAATTACAAGCATTTAGCACTCAGTATTTAGCATACACCTGCCTAGAACTGGGATGAGATCAAATGAAATACAGCTGCTTGATAATATTCAGCAAATTATTTTTCAGTTCACAAATCCAGATTCCTGTAGTGGTCATAAAAAAAATTGGACTACATAAGGAATCGCTTTCAAGTAAACAGCTGGAAAATAGATGAGTAATTCATGTGCACTGCATCTTGTCGAATCGTCTCAGTTTATATATATATATATATATATATATATATATATATATATATATATATATTGAATAGATATTAATATTCCTATAATCTGGCATACAGAATACCTGACAAGTGCCAGTTTATCAAACATTCTGGATTATCAGACAATATATAAAAACTAAGAATAGAGACCCTCAGACATGCCAGACAACATTTTTTTAAAGTAGTACAACGTATACATGTTATATGGAGGAAAAAAAGGGAGAATGTCAATTAGAAAGATCTGATTTGGTATGTGAATATTTACAGTTGTACTAGTTTATATGTAGTGATTATTAGAAAGCATGTAAATGATACACATTGATCAGTTTCACAATAGGCCCCCAGACATTCCTACGCCAGCAACCTAAAATGATACTATTCATATACAATAGGGCGTGTTTGCAGACACAAAGCTTTTAACATGTCAGACCTCGAACATGGGACATGTCAGACTTCGAACATGATGGCAGTGTGTATTGTAAATTGATCATTTACTACTAGTGATAGAATGTGATAGAAAATAGCAAAATTACACAAAAATCATAGTGTGTATATTTGCACTTCAATTTGGGATAAGTGTTGGACTATTAGACTTTATGGATTATCATATGTTGAATTACTATAGATAGATATATGATAATATATAGATATAGGCACGTTACATTTGCACTGAAGAAAATAAACTGTAACTGACACATAGATAATAGAAAACCTACATAGTCCACTAAGATATTTAGATGGTAGATTCATAGAAAGATGGGTAGATACATAGAAAAAAAAAATATATGAGATCGATACTTAGGTGACAGATAGATAGCTAGAATTATTCAAATATGATATGCACATTATATTTGCACTGAAGAAAATAAAATTTAACTGAATATATATAATATAAAACCTACTTAGTCCACTATAAATACAGTATTATTGGAAATTAAAATCAATATATATAAAATGATACATTTTCTTTTCATTTTATGTTCCTGAACTTTAGCATTTGCTCTAAAAAATAATGTTTGTAAAGTAAGACAAATTTATAACATCAATCCATTATCTCTCTGTATTTATTTTAACCAAGTTCCTGAAGAACTAAAGACACTGCAGAGAAGGTCACCATTTTTGAAGTGATTTCCTGGTCCTCAGTGGAAGCACATTTTCTCTAGATCCATCGAGGTCAAATAGCTCATAGATTTGTCTGACCGACAGGACTGGCATTTGGGAAGGCAGAGTAATTGCCAAAAGTCTCCAGGGAGCTCCTCAGCAAAACAACTATGAAGTCCTCCTGTTCTGTGCTTTACATGAGAAAACTGAGACAGAATGCGAATCTGGCACCCAGCTAGTAATGTGTAGCCGGTGTATGTTCCTTATATACGACAACGCATTCTGTTTTATACATTGAACCCTTTATGAAATGGAATTATGGGCAGGGAATATTCAAAAGTCAACCTAATCCAATTATGTACAGGCCACACGCTGAAATTCTTACCGCTGCAACAGTATATAACATACAATGATATATATTTGTGTGTATACTGGAAGTTACAAAAAAAAGAAAAATATAAAAATGTATATATGTATTTTTTTCATACATAAAATTATTGTCATTTATAAATTGTGAACAATTAACTCTATGGCTGTGTGTAGACAGGGAATTTGGAGTTCACGCTAATTTCAGATCCCTATATAAATATATCATGAAAAAAAATAGAAAATTATTTTGGGGCTTTCTAGATAAAAAAAAAAAACACTATACAAGGAAAAACACTACTTGGTAAAGCATTGCATAAAACAATTGTGTGACGGTCTCTGTCCAATATAGTGTAGTAATAATATTTTCGGACAGCAGGGGGTATAGTGAACCAACCGTATCATACAGGATTTCTGGTGGCTAGACCGGCGAGTGGATTCCGGCGGACCCTCGGCTTTTCACCCTCCAACCCTTGTATAGGGTCTAAGTCTTCAGGGCGAGGAATCCCCTGATCTCTGAATGCCCAAAATTGTCTCCCGATACAACAACAGCCGATAAATATCCAACGGAATAGAAGTGACGAATGGTGCACTTAATATTTAGGTGTACAGTCTCGAGTGCGGATCTGTAACAGTAGTTGTAGGTAGGCAGTGGTACTGAAGAATAGTAGGGGTCACGTTCCAGGGTCGGCAGGTACAAGAATAATCGATGATACAGTCCAATAGAGCAATACCAGCAACCACAGTACCAGGCTTTAAGAGGGAGTAACCTTATTGCTCTGGCAAAATCAAACTGAGAGTGAGAGCTTTATATAAGAAAGCAACATGTGCTGAAGATGACTAATTAGTGCATGCTGCTACTCCAGGGCTAAGGACAGCAGGTGTAGAGAGTTAAGTAACTAGTAGTTAAGTAACTAGTAGGCTTTATTCAGACGAACGTAAAATACGCGCGTGCAACGCGTGTGATTTTCACGTGCGTTGCCCGTAGCTATATTTGTCAATGGGGCCGTGCAGACATGGCAGCGTTTTTTGCGCAGCGTTGCTCCGTTGCCAAAAACTCACGACATGTCCGTTGATTCAGCGTTTTCAACGCATCACGCACCCATTGAAGTCAATGGGTGCGTGAAAACCACGCATGTCGCACGGAAGCACTTCCGTGCGAACTGCGTGTTTGCGCAACAGCTGTCAAAAGGATGAATGTAAACAGAAAAGCACCACGTGCTTTTCTGTTTCCGAACATCCAAACGGAGTGTCTTTGCGATTAGCGAACCCCGACAACCGAAGCTAACTTCACCGGGTTCGGCCAAACTCGTTTTGGCCGAACCCGGCAAAAAAATTTCCGGTCCGCGACGTCGGGAGACATTCACTGTGCATGGTGCTGAAAGAGTTAAACTGTTTCAGCACCATGGACAGTGACTTGCGATCCCAAAATACATGAACCTGTAAAAAAAAACGAAGTTCTAACTTACCGATTACTCCTGTCTCCTTCCTGCAGTCCGACCTCCCGGGATGACACTTCAGTTCAAGTGACAGCTCCAGCCAATCACAGGCCAAGCACAGGCTGCAGCCAATCACAGGCTGCAGCGGTCACTTGGACTGCCGCGTCATCCAGGGAGGTGGGGCCCGATGTCAAGAGAGGCGCGTCACCAAGGACGCGTCACCAAGGCAACGGCCGGGAAGTTCTCGGTAAGTAGGAACTTTATCTTTTTTTTTACAGGTTTTTCGCTGTTGTGTTCGGCATTCACTGTCGAGGGTGCTGAAAGATTTAGCTCTTTCAGCACCTTGGACAGTGACGGGCGTCGACAAGCCTCATCTCTATGATGCCGGCTGCGCGAAAATCACGCAGCCGCGCATCAGACACGGATGACACACGCAGCTGTCAAATGGTTTTTGCGCTCGCAAAACGCCGCGTTGTTTGCGCGCGCAAAAATGCAACGCTCGTGTGAATCCAGCCGTAGTGTGCACTGCCTCAGTAGTACCAGGAATAGCAGATGTAGAAGAGCTGGCACTGCATGGACGGAGGGCAAACCGCAGCCTGGAATGAATGGAGCAGTACCGTGAAGAGGTGAGTAATAAGTGGAGGAGAGAGAGGTGGCGGCTAAAGTATCCCCTTTACGCCCCCTCTTCTTTGGCTTGTCAGGGAATTTTTGGTAGAAAGCCCTGAGGGGAGAAGGAGCATCAATATTCTTTTCATGTTCCCACAACTTCTCCTCAGGACCAAAGCCTCTCCAGTCAACTAAAAACAATAGTTTACCTCTGGAGCGTTTAGCAATGAGGATCTCAATGACTTCATACTGGGTTAGTAGTAAAAGAAGAAGGAGGAGGGGAATTCTTCTTAGAATAACGGTTGAAGACCAGAGATGTCAGTGGGGATACACGGAAGGAATTTGGAATCCTTAATGGCAGTTGTAGTTTAAATTACACAGGGTTAATTTGTTTTAGGATAGGGTATGGACCCAGGAAACGTGGAGCCAGTTTATAGGAAGGAACTCTGAGATGGATGAACTTAGAGGTTAACCATACTGTGTCTCCTGATGCAAATTTTGGGGGAATCCTGCGTCTCTTGTCAGAACAGGCTTTGAACCGAGACACTGCTAGGGCAATAGCTTTTTTAGCGTCCAGACAGTTTTTGAGAAACTGAGCGTGGGTTAGACTGGCCACTGGGACCTCAGAATCAGTTGGTATAGGAAGCGATATTCTGGGAAGTTTTCTAGAATCTGATTAATCTGCTCTATTTGGCCGTTGGATTGCGGATGGTAAGCTGGGGAGAAAGACAATTTAATTTGTAAGAGGCTGCAGAGGGCTCTCCAGAATTTAAAGGTAAATTGTACTCCCCTGTCAGAAACAATGTTGGTTGAAACACCATGAAGATGAAAAACGTGTCTTATGGAAAGAATAGCGAGTTGTGCTGCTGAAGGAAGGCCGGGAAGAGAAGTAAAATGCGCCATTTTAGAGAATCGATCTACTACGACTCAGATAACCGTACATTTGACTGATTTTGGATATGTGCGTCCATGAGGAGTCCGGTATGGGTTTAGGAAGTAGTAAACCTGCAGGTTTTAAGTGAGGAATCTTGTTTTAAGCAAAAGTGGAGCAAGCAGCGAGAAAATCTTTTACGTTCCAGTTCAAACTAGGCCACCAGTAATGCTGGGAAATGAGCTCTAGATTCTTATGGATGCCCAGATGACCGCAGATTTTAGAGGCGTGGCCTCAATGGAGGATTTGTTTCCTGGAAAAAAGAGGAGATGTCTCAATTCCTCAAGAGCAAGTTTAATCGCTAACAGTCTACAATCTCCTATGCCATAGTTCCTTTCAGCAGAAGAAAAGGGTTTAGAAAAAAAAAAGCATGTTTGATTCTTACCGTTCTCTCTCTTCTGGGAAAGAACGGCACCTACTGTACCCAAACTGACGAGGCATCCACCTTGGCTCGATCAGTGTCAAACTGAGAGTGACAGCTTTACATAGGAAAGCAAAAAGTGCTGAAGATGAGCAATTAGTGCATACTGCTACTCCAGAGTCAAGGACAGCAGGTGCAGAGTGTTAAGTAACTATTAGTGTGAGCTGTCCTCAGATGTACCAGGGATAGTAGATGTAGCAGGGCTGGGACTGCGTGGACAGAGGTCAGACCGCAGCCTGGAATGAATGGAGCAGTACCATGAAGACGTGAGTATGAGTGGAGGAGAGAGAGGTGCGTGGGGACCGCTACAAATTGGTTATTTGTGCAAAATTCATCTGAAAGGCATTAACCCACTCCCCACTTGTCACAAGGGGGAGTAAGTTGAAGGCAGGGGAGAAATTACTACAAAATTATAAAATTCAAACTGTAAAAATGTATACTTTATATGGAAATTCTGATAAAAAAAAATATTCATCCTCAGAACACCAATTAGCTCTCCAGAGGTTTTTTTTTTTTAGTAAATACTTGTATTCCCCAAAAAATGACAAATCAGGAACACCTTTTCTTTGGACTCTCTGTTGTTCCTTTCCTCTTTTATTCCTCCTGAAAATGTGTAAGTAAACTGACAACTGGGCTTTCCACTTGCCAGTAGGGTATGTGCCCAGATTAAGTAGACCATAGGCCCTGGAGTGTTCCCCAAACTTGGCCTCCCCCTTCCCCACTGCTGCTCTGCCATGCCATGTCTATAGTCAAGGTTTAATACTGATTACACAGTATGCCCTTGCTCTGCTTGTATGAATAAATTGACAACTGGGTGTTAGCACTCCCCTTGTCAAGAGGTGGGTCCCTACACACTCTCACAGTGTCCAATCATCGCTGACCGTGTCAGACTGCGTAAGGATACTGCAACCGCTTGACGCCTGGCAGGTAACGTGCACATGTCCTATTCTAATAGTGCACATGCACGACACCTACTGGGTGGTCTAAGGTTGCCCCTAAATTCTGGATATGGTGAGAGGTCCCAGTGTATGAGTTGAGTTGAGTTTACATCCCCATGTCACTAAACAAGTTAAATGGCCAGGGCAGAAGTTGACCTATATGCGTCAGGCAAGTTTTAGCACTGGCACCCTGTGGGAACTTGATTGAACAGATGTGTGCCACTGCAAATAGCATAGATATCATGGAAGATTTTACTGCATGAGACATTGGCCCATGATACTTTGTTACGGACAGTCAATGCCCTAAAGACTGCATTACTGATCTCCTGCCCACATAACTCAACAGCTTCATCATCTGAATTGGCTCACCAACCAACTGGAGCTAAAGGATCTTCCACACAATTAATGACCCAATTTTTAAAGTGGGCAAGTTTTCTGTTCTCAGTTGTT
The DNA here is from genome assembly GCF_050947455.1 of Rhinoderma darwinii. Taxonomy (NCBI): domain Eukaryota; kingdom Metazoa; phylum Chordata; class Amphibia; order Anura; family Rhinodermatidae; genus Rhinoderma; species Rhinoderma darwinii. The sequence continues at coordinate 150,837,327 of NC_134688.1, read as the reverse complement.
GCTTAGATGCAGATTAACATTTATTCTCCTCCTACTAACATATAAAAAGCCACTCCATTTCTCTGAGAAATTCAACTCGGTTAGAAAGATGTAAGCAGGCAGCCGGCAGCAGGAAGTCAGGGATATGCAAATGCAGCATGCCACGTTGCGTGCCACTGAGGACCGTCTGTCCGAGCGTGCCTGGATTGGACAGCTCTCGGCTGCCAGGAACAAGTGAGCCCAGGCCTCCTCACTGTGAACGGTGCAGCAGTGGCCTGCCACGGCCACATTCCCATGGCAGCCACTGCTCTAATAATTATCTTTTCTGTCTTAAGATTATAGGCCATGGACCCCTGAGAGCCTCAGGCCACTGTATGTACCTACAGAGTCTGACAATGTCCAATAAACTGTGACAGTGTCACACTGTTTAGGGGCATGTCCTATTTGCAAGGGGAATGATTACACCCAGGTGTCTATTGATACATTTCAGAGGAATAACACAACGCAAAGTTTTAAGAAAGCAGAAGAGATGACAGGGCCTCTTTAGGAAAGAAAAGCTAACATCACTATTGCGTAGATTTGTGATTTCATAAGGGGGTGAGTATATTAGTCAATTAGTCAACTGTAATATGTTCCTGAACATTTTGCATTCATATTGGGTAAAGAAAGATGAATACAAATCTCAGAAATCATTTAACTCACTTTTTATTGAAGGCATTGTCAGATACCTAATAAAGTTTATGGTCCTTACTGTTATATGACCTATTAAGTCATCAGCATCACATACAGACCAGTGTGTAGTAAAATTTTAGTAGTCGTATCAGTAAGTGTAAACATTTCATAGGCTTAAAGTGTTTATATCCTGATAGTAATGGACTCTAATCTGAACAATTAGCTACCAGCAAGAGCAACCAGAAACCACTATATAGTTACTTTGTTCCCAATTCATTTTACTGACAAGTGTATTTCCCCAAAAAGGAATTAAACACCAATCTCCAATAATTCTATCCATGTCAATTGTACAAATTTAGGGTCGTTTTTTTTTTGTCTTGACACCAGGCCAGTCGTATTTCAGGACACTTGATTAACGTTAATCTCTGTGTATGTGGCTGCACATCGCTGCTGTGTAAATCAATGGAGATGAGAGTATGATGCTGACTGGTCACTGATTGGTCAGCGTCATACACGTAAACACGCCCAGTTAAAAACACAATACACGCCCAGTTGGACATAACGAAAAAAAAACGTCCAGTTGTCCATTTCAAACCTCATTTGCATATATATAAAATAGCTCATAACTTGGCCAAAAATGAACGTTTTAAAAAAAACAAAAAACGTTACTGTTATCTACATTGCAGCGCCGATTACATGCAATAGGAGATAGGGATTTCACAATCTGGTGACAGAGCCTCTTTAAGGACGCAGCCTAGTTTGGACCTTAAGGCTCAGAGCCCATTTTTCAAATCTGACATATTTCACTTTATGTGGTAACTTCGGAATGCTTTTACCTATCCAAGCGATTCTGAGATTGTTTTCTCGTGACACATTGGGCTTTATGTTAGTGGTAAAATTTGGTCGATACATTGAGTGTTTAATTGTGAAAAATATCAAAAATAAAATTTTTAAATATTAGCATATTTTCTAATTTCATTGTATCGGCTTGTAAGGCAGATGGTTATACCACACAAAATAGTTACTAATTAACCTTTCCCATATGTCTGCTTTATGTTGGTATCATTTTTTGAACATTCTTTTATTTTTCTAGGGCGTTACCAGGCTTAGAACATAAACAGCAATTTCTCATATTTTCAAGCAAATTTCAAAAGCCTTTTTTTTTAGGTACCAGTTCAGTTCCGAAGTGGCTTTGAGGGGCCTATGTATTAGAAACCCCCATAAAATACCCCATTTTAAAAATGGCACCCCTAAAAATATTCAAAACAGCATTTAGAAAGTTTTTTTCAAACCTTTAGGCGTTTCACAGGAATTAAAGCAAAGTGGAGGTGAAATTTGCAAATTTCATTTTTCTTGCAGAAATCACCCAAAAGTGACCCCATTTTGAAAACTACACCCTCAAGGAATTTATTTATGGGAGTTGTGACCATTTAGACCCCACAGTTGTTCTACAGAACCTATTTGAATTGGGATGTGAATTTAAAAATAAAAATATTTTCCAATAATATGTAGTTTTTGCTAAAGCTTTCTTATTTTTACAAGGAATAAAATAGCTCATTTTGTTGCCCAATTTCTCCTGAGTGCTGAAATACCCCATTTGTGGTGATAAACTGCCGTTTGGGCCCGTGGGAGGGCTCAGAAGGGAAGGAGCGTTATGTGTTCTTTGGAGTCCAGATTTTGCTGGATTGGTTTTCGGGTGCCATGTCACATTTGCAGAGCCCCAGACGTATTAAAACAATGGAAATCCACCAGAAGTGACCCTATTTTGAAAACTACACCCCTCAAAGAATTTATTTATGGGTGTTGTGACCATGTAGACCCCATAGTTGTTACACAGACCTTATTTGAATTGGGCTGTGAATTAAAAAAATTGAAATATTTTCCAATAATATGTAGTTTTTGTTAAAAATGTCTTATTTTTACAAGGAATAAAATAGCACATTTTGTTGCCCAATTTCTCCTGAGTGTGGAAATACCCCATTTGTGGTGATAAACTGCCGTTTGGGCCCATGGTAGGGCTCAGAAGAGAAGGAGCTCTATGTGTTCTTTGGAGTCCAGATTTTGCTAAATTGGTTTTCGGGTGCCATGTCGCATTTGCAGAGCCCAAGAGGTACCAGTACAGTTGAAACCTCCGAGAAGTGACCGCATTTTAAAAACAACACCCCTTTTGGCATTCATCTAGAGGTGTAGTGAGCATTTTGACCCCACAGGTACCGTGTAAAAGATAATGTGCAGCAGATGGTGCAGAGTGAGATTTGCAATTTTATATATATATATATATATATATATATATATATATATATATATAAATATATATGTATATATATATATATATATATATATAAATATATATATACAGTGAAGGAAATAAGTATTTGATCCCTTGCTGATTTTGTAAGTTTGCCCACTGTCAAAGTCATGAACAGTCTAGAATTTTTAGGCTAGGTTAATTTTACCAGTGAGAGATAGATTATATTAAAAAAAACACAGAAAATCACATAGTCAAAATTATATATATTTATTTGCATTGTGCACAGAGAAATAAGTATTTGATCCCCTACCAACCATTAAGAGTTCAGCCTCCTCCAGACCAGTTACACGCTCCAAATCAACTTGGTGCCTGCATTAAAGACAGCTGTCTTAAATGGTCACCTGTATAAAAGACTCCTGTCCGCAGACTCAATTAATCAGTCTGACTCTAACCTCTACAACATGGGCAAGACCAAAGAGCTTTCTAAGGATGTCAGGGACAAGATCATAGACCTGCACAAGGCTGGAATGGGCTACAAAACCATAAGTAAGACGCTGGGTGAGAAGGAGACAACTGTTGGTGCAATAGTAAGAAAATGGAAGACATACAAAATGACTGTCAATCGACATCGATCTGGGGCTCCATGCAAAATCTCAACTCGTGTGGTATTCTTGATCCTGAGGAAGATGAGAGCTCAGCCGAAAACTACACGGGGGGAACTTGTTAATGATCTCAAGGCAGCTGGGACCACAGTCTCCAAGAAAACCATTGGTAACACATTACGCCGTAATGGATTCAAATCCTGCAGTTCCCGCAAGGTCCCCCTGCTCAAGAAGGCACATGTACAGGCCCGTCTGAAGTTTGCAAATGATTCTGAGAGTGATTGGGAGGAGGTGCTGTGGTCAAATGAGACTAAAATTGAGCTCTTTGGCATTAACTCAACTCGCCGTGTTTGGAGGAAGAGAAATGCTGCCTATGACCCAAAGAACACCGTCCCCACTGTCAAGCATGGAGGTGGAAACATTATGTTTTGGGGGTGTTTCTCTGCTAAGGGCACAGGACTACTTCACCGCATCAATGGGAGAATGGATGGAGCCATGTACCGTCAAATCCTGAGTGACAACCTCCTTCCCTCCACCAGGACATTAAAAATGGCTCGTGGCTGGGTCTTCCAGCACTACAATGACCCGAAACATACAGCCAAGGCAACAAAGGAGTGGCTCAAAAAGAAGCACATTAAGGTCATGGAGTGGCCTAGCCAGTCTCCAGACCTTAATCCCATCGAAAATTTATGGAGGGAGCTGAAGATCCGAGTTGCCAAGCGACAGCCTCGAAATCTTAATGATTTACAGATGATCTGCAAGGAGGAGTGGGCCAAAATTCCATCTAACATGTGTGCAAACCTCATCATCAACTACAGAAAACGTCTGACTGCTGTGCTTGCCAACAAGGGTTTTGCCACCAAGTATTAAGTCTTGTTTGCCAAAGGGATCAAATACTTATTTCTCTGTGCACAATGCAAATAAATATATATAATTTGGACTATGTGATTTTCTGGTTTTTTTTTTCTCACTGGTAAAATTAACCTAGCCTAAAAATTCTAGACTGTTCATGTCTTTGACAGTGGGCAAACTTTCAAAATCAGCAAGGGATCAAATACTTATTTCCTTTACTGTATATATATATATATGCCATTTCAGTGTCCGATATATTGTGCCCAGCATGTGCCACCGCAGATATACACCCCACAAACTGTAATGTGGGTCTCCCGGGCACGGTAATACCCTACATGTGGGTGTTATCTGCTGCTTGGGCACACAGCAGGGCTGAGAAGGGAAAGATGAGGGGGATAATCTGTGCGGAGTGCATCAGGGTAAATTAAAAATCAAGGAATGTATGATAAATTCTTAAACAATCTTTAATACAGAGCCCTGGTTTTTCGGGACACGTGTCGCATTGGTATATTGTGTCCTTCCTTATCCCCCTCTTTGAGCAGACTCTTCACCTCTTTTGACTTTTTCCCTTCTTGCCAGTTTGGGGAACTTCTCCTGGAAAATGTTGCCCTCGTACTAAGCGTGTGGCCTCACTTCCAGAAGTACTGGGTGCCCCCCTTCCTGGTCCCTAAAGAATAATGTTCTTGGTAACCACCTCTTGAAATTCCAGGAAAGTTCCCCTCTGGCCCGAACATCGACGTAGCACGTACGCATTGTTCAATGCCATCTATATGATGTGCACTGCCTGCTTCTTATACCACATCCTTGATTTCCGCATGGCACTGTAGGTCTTCAGGATTTGATCTGACAAGTCCACCCCTCCCATGTACCTATTGTAGTCCAGGATGCAGTATGGTTTGGGGGTCTCTGTACTGGTACCTCGTACAGGTACATGTGTACTGGTGTGGCCATGTATTGTTGTCAACATCTCTCTTGTCCTTGTACTTGACACACAATATATTGCTGCTGGATTGTGCCCTGCTCTCATCCCTTCTGAGTGTTTGCCCAAGCAGAGACTTAGGGAGGCCTCTCATGTTTTTTCTAGCAGTGGCGCATGCCACAGTACTTCTGGAAGCGAGGCACTTGAAGAGTGGGACGCTGGTATAAAAATTATCCAGGTAGAGGTGGTAACCCTGGTCCAGCAGTGGGTGCACCAAATCCCACACAATTTTTGCGTTAATTCCCAGTAAGGGGGGGGGGGGCATTATGTGGGCTGAATACTGCTGTCCTTCCCTTCATATATTCTAAATTTGTACGTATACCCTGATGCACTCTCGCACAGCTTATACATTTTCACGCCATACCTTGCCCTCTTACTCGGCAGGTACTGGCGGAATTGAAGTCTCCCTTTAAAATGTACCAAGGACTCATCAATAGAAATACACTTCTCGGGTGTGTATGTTTGGGCAAACCAAAGAATGTTTTCAAATTTATCATACATCCGATTATTTTTATTTGACCCCAGTATTATTTACCCTGATGCACTCCGCACAGCTTATCACCCTCATCTTTCCCTTCTGAGCCCTGCCGTGTGCCCAGGCAGCATATAACAGCCACATGTAGGGTAATGCATCATCTGCTGCACGTTACCTTTTACACAATACCTGTGGTGTCTAAATTCTCACTACATCTCTACATGAATGCTTTAAGGGGTGTAGTTTTTAAAATGAGGTCACTTCTTGGGGGTTTCAACTGTACTGGTACCTCAGGGGCTCTTCATACATGACTTGGCACCAGAAAAGCCCCAGTAGGCCAAATGGTGGTCCTTGTCTACTGAGCCCTGCCTTGTGCCCAGGTAGCAGATAACAGCTACATGTAGGTTATTGCCATACCCAGTAGAAACCACATTACAATTTACAGGGTGTATTTACAATTTACAAGCTGGGCACAATATATCGGTCACTGAAACGGCATACACCATCTACTGCGCGTTACCTTTTACACAATACATGTGGTGTCTAAATGCTCACTACACCTCTAGATGAATGCCTTAAGGGGTGTAGTTTTTAAAATGGGGTCACTTTTCTGGGGTTTCAACTGTACTGGTACCTTCTGCAAATGTGACATGGCACTCGAAAACCAATCCAGCAAAATCTAGACTCCGAAGAACACATAGCGCTCCTTCCCTTGTAAGACCTCACATGGGCCCAAACAGCAGTTTATCACCACAATTGGGGTATTGCCGCATTCAGGAGAAATTGCCCAACAAAACACAGTAATTTATTCCTTGTGAAAGTAAGAAATTTTGAGTAAAAATGACATATTATTGGAAGGATGAAAACATTTTTAACCAGTGGCGTAACTACTGCTATAGCAGCCGTAGCGGCTGCTACGGGGCCCGCAGCACGGGGCACGGGCCCCCCCAATTGCCAGAGGCTCCGCTAGCAGCTGCTATGGCTGCTACAGCGCGACACCACTGAAGGGGTTGTTCCTACACAAGACATGCATCCCCTATCCACAGGATAGGGGATACATGTGGGATCGCTGGGACGCCCGGCGATAAGGAGAACGGGGGACCGAAAATCCCCCGAAGTTCTCCATGACAAACCTCGGACTTCCGGGGTTTGTCTGCAGCTCCATAGAAAGGACTTGCGCACCGGTGGCGCTTGTGCGCATGCGTGACCAGCGCTCCTTTCATTTTTATTGAACTGCGCAGACGCCGGAAGTCCGAGGTTTGACATGGAGAACTTCGGGGGACTTTCGGTCCCCCGTTCTCCTTATCGCTGCCAGCGATCACACATGAATCCCCTATCCTGTAGATAGGAGATACATCTCTTTTGTAGGACAAACTATAGGCCGTTTTTTTTTGGGGGGGGGGCTATATGGCGTTATCTACAGGGGGGTTCTGTATGGCATTATCTACAGGGGGGTCTGTATGGCGTTATATATGGGGGGTCTGTATGGCATTATGTACAGGGGGGTCTGTATGGCGTGATCTACAGGGGGACTCTGTATGGCGTTATCTACAGGGGGTTCTGTATGGCGTTATCTACAGGGGGACTCTGTATGGCGTTAAATACAGGGGGGGACTGTATGGTGCTATCTACAGGGGGGTCTGTATGGCGTTATCTACAGGGGGGTCTGTATGGCGTTATCTACAGGGGGGACTCTGTGTGGCGTTATCTACAGGGGGGTCTGTATGGTGTTATCTACAGGGGGTGTCTGTATGCCGTTATATACAGGGGGGTCTGTATGGCGTTATCTACAGGGGGGTCTGTATGGCGTTATCTACAGGGGGGTCTGTATGGCATTATCTATAGGGGGGACTCTGTGTGGCGTTATCTACAGGGGGGTCTGTATGGCGTTATCTACAGGGGGTGTCTGTATGGCGTTATCTACAGGGGGGCTGTATGGCGTTATCTACAGGGCTGTATGGCATTATCTACAGGGGGCTGTATGGCGTTATCTACAGGGGGATTTGGGGCTGCAAGAAGTTATCTACAGAGGGGCTATATGGCGTTATCTGCAGGGGGGCTGTATGGCGTTATATATAAGGGGGCTGTATGGCGTTATCTACAGGGGGGATTTGGGGAGGTATGGCGTTATCTACAGGGGGGCTGTATGGCATTATCTACAGGGGGGGCTGTATGGCGTTATCTACAGGGGGCTGTAATGCGTTATCTACAGAGGGCTGTGTATGGCACAGGGGGCTGTGTATGGTGCTATCTATAGTTGTGGTGGAATCTATAGGGAGGCACTATCTACAAGGGGTGGTTGTGTGATACCCAGCGGAGGGGGGGCCCCAGTCAAAAGGTTGCTATGGGGCCCAGTCTTTCCTAGTTACGCCCCTGGCTATAAAGTTTTTATTTTTTCGTCAATAGTGTGGTGTGAGGGCTTATTTTTTGCGCAACGAGCTGTAGTTTTTATTGGTACTATTTTTTGGTACATACAACTTTTGAGCACTTTTTACTACATTTTTTGGTAGAGCCAAGGTGACCAAAAAACAGCGATTTTGCCGTTTTAAATAGTGGTATATTGTCATAGTTTGGACTTTTACAGACACAGCAATACCAATTTTGTGTATTTTTTTTATTTTTTTACATTACTTTAGAGAAAAATTGTAAAATTGAAAAAAGGGTTTTTTTTTTGGACTTTTTTCACTAATAATAATTTACTTTTGTTTTTACACATTTTATTACTCCCCCTAAGGGACTTGAACCAACAATCAGTAGATAGCAGGTACAATACACAGCAATACTAATGTATTGCAGTATATTGTCATTTTTACAGGCTCCTGTAGCAGCGCGACCGTAATACACAGCTGACACCCGCAGCATATGGCGTGGGCTCAGTGCCTGAGCCCTCTCCATAAATCCCCCCCCCCCACACCACAACATGCTATTAAGTCATGGTGCGCAAAGGAGTTAATGCGCAGCGGATGATGCAGAGTGAAAATTGCAATTTTCCACTCATATGCCATTTTAGTGCACTATATGTTGTGCCCAGTCTGTGCCACTGAAGACAAATACCTCATACTCATAAAATATTAACAGGGTTCTCCCGGGTATGTCGATCCCATATCGGTGGATGTAAACTGTTGTTTGGAAACGCTGTGGGGCTCAGAAGGGAGGGAGTGGCATTTGGCTTTTGGAGCGCAGATTTAGCTTGGTAGTTGTTCAGTTTGGCGTTTTGCTGGTATTTCAATTTATAATGTGGGGGTATATGTAATCTGGGCGGAGAACATCAGGGCATAATAAGAGGGTATAATAATGGGGTAAATAAATAATAACCCGCATATATGTGGCCGGTGTCGCACTGATAAATGGTGCCCAATCTTATCCGCTTTTTGAACTCTGCACATTTTGCATCGCCATATTCTGGGAGCCATAACTTTTTATTTTTTTCTCCACTGGAGCTGTGTGAGGGCTTATTTGTTGCAGGATACTCTGTAGTTTTCATTGGTACCATTTTGGGGTACATGCGTTTTTTTTTTATACATTTTTATTCAATTTTTTGGCAAGCAAGGTGACCAAGAACCATCAATTCTGACAATGTTTTTTATTCTTTTTTTTTTACGGTGTTCACCCTGGGCTATAAGTGACCATTTTACTTTATTCTGCGGGTCGGTACAATTACGGCGATACCATATGTATATCGTTTGTTTATGTTTTGCAGCGTTTGCACCAATAAAATCACTTATTTATAAAATAATTAATTTTTTGTCACCATATTCTGAGAGCCATAACTTTTTTATTTTTCAGTCAAAAAACCTGTATAAGGGCTTTTTTTTTTGCGGGACGGGTTGCAGTTTTTCTTGGTACTATTTTGGGGTACATGCGACTTTTTGATCACTTTTATTGTATATTTTGAGGGGGGTGGTGTCCAAAAAATAGTGATTCTAGCAATGTTTTTTTACTTATTTTTTTTGCGGTGTTCATTGTGCGGGAAAAATAACATTATAGTTTTATAGTTTGGGTCATTACAAACGAGGTGATACCAAATATGTGGACTTTTTTAACGTGTTCATTTTTTTCCTATAATAAAAGACTTATAGGAAAAAAAGCATTTTTTGTTTATGTAACTTATAACTTTTATTTTTACACTTTTTTTACTTGTCCCTCTAGGGAACATTTAGACTTGCAGCTCTGATCGCTATTAGAACACATTACACTACTTACAACGTGTAATGTGTCCTGTCATTGTGACGTGACATTCAGTCACGCCATCTTGATGATTAGGTACGGGGGCGGACAGGGGGTGATTTGGGGTCTAAAGGGGGTGCTGGCCCTTATTTTTACCATTTCTCTCTTCTCTCACAGAATATATTCTGTGAGAGAAGAGAGAGATCTAACCGCCGCTGTTTTTACAGTGATCGGCGTTATTCGGTGAATAACGGCGATCACGTGACCGCGTGATCACGTGAGCTGAGTATACGTAGTTTAAGCACCTACCGGAGGCGCTATCTTATGCCAAAGCGTCTCCGTGAAAAGGCGGCACTCTGGTATAAGTACCCTTAATGGGCGCCGTTAAATCACGTATAGGCGATCATTAAGGGGTTAAGGGCTATGTACACCTTTGTACCCATTTTTGTTTCTTATTATGTAACAGGTGTGTCACAATTGCAATGCCACTTTACAATTTATACAATATAAATTATATCATAATATTTATTTCATTTAAATACTATTTAATTCTTTACATCAGTCCCTGCCCCCGTCTTTCTCACATGCACATTAGGAGATGAATTTCACTGGGAGTCAATGAACATATCAGAATGTTTTTAGAGTATGGGAGGAAACCAGAGTATTCGGAGTAGTTTCATGATATCAACATTCGGAAAAGGTTTACTTGCATTTAGTCAAAATACAACATTTTCAGTTCAAATGTAAATCCCCAAATAGTCATTTCCTCCAATTAAACGTCCTATCTATGAAACCTAAATTCGCATTGTACACTCAACACAGTCTTAAATCAGCTAAAATGTGACAGCTTATTGTATTTGCTTAGTAGTATATTACATTTATATGGATACATATACTTTATGTTTGGATTAAGAATCAGATATAAAATATGCAAGTCCTTGGGGGAAAGCGTATTAGCTTGCTCATAAAACAGAAATCTGAGCACTTTGGTAGAGTTTCTAAAAATGACCACTAAAAACTATGGAAATGCTTTTACGAGGCGCAAATATTCTCATAAGTCACAAGCAATCTCATATGCAGGCTTGGTATCATGAGATGTATAAACATAACACTACATTTTAAATGGGATGGTGTAATTAAAACTTTATTAAAGCACATGCTACTGGTACCAGTGAAACACTTCAGCAAATAACAACATCTATCTCAAAAGACTGCCTCTTAAGTAAAGATTTTTACAATACATCAGTACTGTATGGAACGGCATATAATTGGATAATTGAACTGTATCGATTACTCTAATGTCAGAATACGGATAGACAAGAGACAGAGAGAAACATATATTTTGGATGATTTCAGCAGTGTATCCTTGTATAGAAAAGTGTTTGGATAAAAAGTGCAATCATTATTATTGCAATGTATTCCATAGCAGATGCAGATTTCTGCACTTTATATCTATTTTTTATTCCTGAGCTGACAATTCCTCAGTAAAAGTTTATTTTTGTATTTACAAATTATTAGCTACAGCATTTATACTTTCACAGCATAAGACAATCCATAGTGATTTTATTATTATTATTATTATTATTATTATTAGGCTGGGTTCACACGACCTATTTTCAGGCGTAATGGAGGCGTTTTACGCCTCGAATTACGTCTGAAAAAACGGCTCCAATACGTCGGCAAACATCTGCCCATTACTTTCAATGGGCTTTACGATGTACTGTGCCGACATCCTGTCATTTTATGCGTCGCTGTCAAAAGACGGCTCGTGAAATTACAGCCTCGTCAAAAGAAGTGCAGGACACTTCTTGGGATGTTTTTGGAAGAAAACGCAGCGAAAAACGCGAGTTGCTCAAAAAACGTCTGAAAATCAGGGGCTGTTTTCCCTTGAAAACAGCTCCGTATTTTCAGACGTTTTTTGTTAAGCGTGTGAACATACCCTTATTACTATCCATCTATTCTACTGAAGAAAGTTAGTTTAGTCTCCAGTCATGAAAGCAAAACGGAGAATCAACCCCAACCTAAAGTATGGCTTACCATGTGTATTGCATTTCCAACACCAATGGGGAGGGCTGATTTAGTCTGGCCGTGGCAGTGCCTCATAACCAATACCCCCAGCAGCCCAGCTTAATAAGGAAAATTGTGTTACGGAAGGGGGGAAGTTGGATCTCCATCCAAAATTTTGTTTTTATACTTTCATGTACCTAAAATGCTGTTATCCACATAATTTCAACAAAAACTTATTTCATAACCTGCTGACATTGTTCCCCAAAGGAACCATGTGTTTACTGTAGAAAGAATTTGTAATGAGCACCAACAACTATGGGGGGCCATCTCCATAAAGAGGTAGTTATTGATGACTATGGATAATGAAATGGGGCATGAAAATGTAATGGTGCCATTGGCTGTGTGCATTCTCGCTCTCCTGCAGTATAGCTTGTTGCTTTTTTCCATATACATCACTGCATTAGCCCTGTACTGTGATATCATTGTGTGCATTATACATTCATGTTGACATCATAATTTTTTTTTCCTTTGCTATGATATTATCATGTGCATTATCACCCATGAGTAGATTATCCCAGCACTCTTACATGACTGTGTGCATTATCCCTGTACTGGGACATCACTAAAGAGCCTTTTACATGAACCAATAAGCGGTTGAACAAGCACTTGTAAGATTGCGAGTTCCTGGTCATTGCCCTGTGTAAACATCACTATGCCTGTACTGTGAAATCACTTTGTGCTTTTTTCCTGTAGATTAGAAAATGACACATAGCACAGAGTGGAGACCTAAATAGACATTCATCCACAGCATTCCAAGCTACTCTTTTTAGATCAAAATTATTTATACATCATGATTGTGCTATCATTTGGCAAAAAAATGACAGGTTATAGACTACTGTCAAAACGTACAAAAAGATCACAATTTATTTGACCTGGGGAAAAATGGATAACAGCAGTATTGTTTATGCTATAATGAGAATATTTTCTAGCAAAATTTCTCTGCATGTCAATGGCCAGCTAACAACAATGTCCTGATAATGAATTATTGGGATGTCAATCTCATTGGATAAGTGTAAGCCTTGCCTAACATGAGTTGCGTATAATGATCAGTTTTCATACAATCAATCAGACGTGCTGCAATTTGCCAAGAAAAGACATCTTACAAGTAAATCTGTCACTTGCTGTCCTCATTTTTACTTTGACTACGCGAGGAACTGTTTTGTATATTGTATTTAGGATTTATCCAAAGTATTATTGATGTATATCATATAGCCAAGCTAGCTGGTAATAGTGGCTTAAGGGGAACTACCGTATTATAGTCTTAACACTGAGATTAAGAAATACATTTGTTGAAGAGCTAGTCCTTTTAGTCTAGGATGGATTATCACTTGATCCTTCTTTAAGCATTTTTATACAGGAGTGCATTATCCTTGGAACCACCCTGGGCTCCATGCCTCATCATTAACCCGGGTGTTAGATAAATCAAAGGCAGACTAAGAGACAAAGATAAGCAAACTGCAGGCCAGCAAGACGATGATGTATAGATCCAGGAGGCTAATAGGAAAGTATTGACAGGAAAATGGTGTGCTTATCCAGCAATCACTGCATATTGCAGTGAGAGCTCCCAAAAGCAGATGGGATACACTTTGGGGAATGCATAACCGTGAGATACAGTAGTTAGGCTGAAATAGATACTTGCCTCTTAAATTCTCAAAACTTTTTTTTACGCAAATGCACATTTTGAAAGACATTATCTATGTTTTATACGCGTGACTAAATGCATCGGAGAAAAATTATCTCTTTTTACATTTAAGCTTTACAACGATGCCCTTGAATGATTTATTTGTATTTGCATTTCTCTGCTGTAGATTTGGAAGATTCATTTTTATTTGTATTCTAATGTGGTTAGAGAATTGCAACAACGTACACAGTGATTTTAACACATGAAGTAATTAAAGGCAATATTTTGATAACATCCATAGGAGGATCTGTATATTAACCCTTTCAGGACACAGCCTGTTTTGGCCTTAAAGACTAAGCCAATTATTTCAAATCTGACGTGTGCCACTGTATGTGGTAATAACTTTGGAATGCTTTTACCTATCCAAACGATTCTGAGATTGTTTTCTCGTGACATATTGTACTTTATGTTAGTAAGAAAAATTGGTCGATTAATTCAATATTTATTTGGGAAAACACAAAAATGTTGAGAAAATGTGCAAAAATTATCGCTTTTCTAAATTTAAATATATCTGCTTGTAAAACAGATAGTAATACCACAAAAAAACAATTACTATTTCACATATCCCATATGTCTACTTTATATTGGCATTGTTTTTTTTAACGTTCTTTTCTTTTTCTAGGACGTTACAAGGCTTAGAACTTTAGCAGGAATTTCTCTCATATTCAAGAAAAACTTAAAAGGCTATTTTTTTAGGGACCCGTTCAGTTGTGAAGTGGCTTTGGGGGCCACATACAATACAAACCCCCATAAATCATCCCATTTTAAAAACTACACCCCTCAAAGTATTCAAAACGGCATTAACCAGGACCGGGCTATTTTGAACCTTCAGGACCAGACACTTTTTTATTTGTTGGGCTAATGACATGATTTTTGCGATGTTTTTTTCTGTAGACAATGCAGGTTTCTTTTTTTATTGTTGTTATACACATCCTTTTTGCTATTTTAGAATTTTTATTCCCAAAGTTTGAAAATAATAGTAAAAAAATAAGCTTTTTTACATTTCAGTTATTTTTTTTGGGTAATAACATAGTTATAAAATAGACCTTTTATTTGTGATCGTCATTGTCTACCGTAAATTTAAATATATTACATGTCTATATTAGGGTAATTGGGTCAGCGCTAGCGTTACAACAATAATTGGCGGGGGGAATCTTTTTTTTTGGGGGTGGGTATTTTATGTGTATTTATTATAAAAAAAAATTTGCACTTTACTTTACTATTTTTTTATTACTATGGTCTGTCCCTCAAAGGTCAAAAAATACCTTTGGGGAACTTTATGTATATTTTTTCTTTCTTTTACACCATGCTTTTCCACTGTAACTAGAGCTACACTACAGCCCCAGTTACAGGGGAAATCAGCCCTCTCATAGTCACTAATAGGGCTGTGCTTGGTCTAGTAAGACCTAGCAGCAGTCTGTCAGTAACGGCATCCGGCGATCATGTAACCAGTCACATGAACACCGGGATCAATAGAGACAGCGGCACGGCCGCTGCCTCTATTCCTATATACAGCGTTCATTTAGCGCTGTGTAAAAGACATCGGAGAAGGCAGAAGCAGCGAAAGCTGCTTCTATCCTCTCCTCAGGGTCCCCGGCAGTCATTGACAGCCGGAGACCCGACATTCAGCTGCCCGATCGCTCAGGCAGAAAGTTAAAACCCGAGCCGTAAATAGTCTATGGCTCGGGTTTTAAGGACCCTGACCGCTGGCCGTAAAAACACAGCCAGTGGTCGGGATCCAGTTAAGAAAGTTTCTTAACTCTTTAGGCGTTTCACAAGAATTAAAGAAAAGTAGGGGTGAAATTTACAAATGTGATTTTTTTTGTTGCAGAAATTCATATATAATCCTTTTTTTTTCTGTAACACAGGGGGTTTTACCAAAGAAACGCAACTCAATATTTATTGCCCAGATTCTGCAGTTTTTTAAATATCCTACACGTTGCCCTAGTGTGCTAATGGACTGAAGCACAAGCCTCAGAAGCAGAGGAGCACCTAGAAGATTTTGGGGCCTTCTTTTTATTCGAATATATTTTAGGCACCATGTCAGGTTTGACGAGGTCTTGTGGGGCCAAAACAGTAGAGACACCATTTGGCAAACTACACCCCTCAAGGAATTTATCAAGGGGTATAGTGAGCATTTTGACCCCACAAGTTTTTTGCTGAATTTAGTGAAATAAGGCCGTGAAAATAAGAATCAAATTTTTTCCAATAAGACGTAGGAATTTTCAATTTTTACAAGTCATAAAGGACAAAAAAACACCCCAACATTTGAAAAGCAATTTCTACCAATTACGGCAATACCTGATATGTGGTAATAAACTGCTTTTTGGACACACGGCAGAGCTCAGAAGAGAAGGAGCGCCATTTGGCTTTTGGTGCTCAAGTTTTGCTGCAATGGTTTTTGGGTGCCATGTCGCATTTACAAGGACCCTGTGGGTCCAAAACAGTAGAAAACCCCCAAAAGTGACCCCATTTGGGAAACGACACCCCTCAAGGAATTTATCGAGGGGTATAGTATGCATTTTGACAACCAGGTTTTTTTCCTGGCTTAAGGGCCGTGAAAATGAAAGTCTACAGTTTTTTATAATAAAATATAGATTTAGCTCAGATTTTTTCAATTTTCACAATAAATAAAGGAGAAAAAGCACCCCAACATTTGTAAAGCAACCTCTTTTGAGAATAGCAATACCCCATATGTGGCACTAGACTGCTGGACCCACAGCAGGGCATAGAATTTGAAGTAGCACCATATGACTTTTGAAGCTCAAATTTTGCTGGAATGGTTTGCAGCGCCATGTCCCTGCGGGACCAAATAAGTGTAAACCCCCAAAAAAGACCCCATTTGGGAAACTACATCCCTGAAGTAATTTATCTATGGGTATAGGGAGAATTTTGAACCCACAGGTTTTTTGCAGAATTTAGTGGAATTAGACCATGAAATTGAAAAGCTACATTTTTTAAGATAAAACGTGGACATTTTCAATTTTTTTCAAGGAATAAAGGAGAAAAAGCACCCCAACATTTGCAGAGCAATTTCTCCCGATTACAGCAATACCCCATAAGTGGTCATAAACGGCTGTTTGGACACACTGCAGGGCTCAAAAGGGAAGGAGCACCATTTGGAGCTCAAATTTAGCTTGAATGGTTTTCGGGTGCCATGTCCCATTTCAAAAGCCCCTGCTGGGGCCAAAACAGTAGGAGTCCCACAAAAGTGACCCCTTTTGGGAAACTATATGCATTAAGGAATCTATCTAGAGGTATATTGAGCATTTAGACCCCATAGGTCTTTTTTCAAAATTTATTGGAATTAGGCCATAAAAATGAATATCAACATTTTCTCCAATAAAAAGTAGAATTTTTTAATTTTCACAAGAGATAAAGGAGAAAAATCCAACCAACATTTGTAAAGCAATTTCTCCCGAGTACGGCAATTTCGACACACAGCAAGGCTCTAAAGGGAAGGAGCGCAATTTGTTTTTTGCAGTGGAGATTTTACAAAATTCGTTTTCTGACCCCATGATGCATTGAGCTAAGGTACCAGTACATTGGAAAGCCCCAAAAAATTACCCTATTTTGGAAACTACATCCCTAAAGAAATTTATCTAGAGGTATTTTGACCTCGCAAGTGTTTTGCAGAAATTATTGCTAAGTGGATATTGCAGATTGAAAATTGCCATTTTTCCACTGATATGCCATTTCTATGACCAATATGTTGTGTCAAGCTTGTGCCAAGAAACACACCCCCCATAGATTGTTAAGCGGGTTCTCCAGAATACAGTAATACCCTATATGTGGTAATAAACTGCTGTTTGGGCACACTGTCAGGCTCAGAAGGACAGCCATTTGACTTTTGAAGTGTAGATTTTGCTTGGTAGTAGTTTTGTTTGGGGTTTTACTGGTATTTCAGTTTATAATGTGGGGGCATATGTAATCTGTGCGGAGTACATCAGGGCATATGTAAGCTGTGAGGGGTACATCAGGGTATATGTAAGCTGGGTAGAGTACATCAGGGTATATGTAAGATGTGTTGAGTACATCAGGGCAGCTGTAAACTGTGCGGAGTACATCAGGGTATATGCAATCTGTGCGGAGTACATGAGGGCATATGTAATCTGTGAGGAGTACATCAGGGTATATGTAAACTGGGTAGAGTACATCAGGGTATATGTAAACTGTGTTGAGTACATCAGGGCAGATGTAAACTGAGCGGAGTAAATCAGGGCATATGTAATCTGTGCAGAGTACATCAGGGTATATGTAAGCTGGGCAGATTACATGAGGGCAGCTCTAAAGTGTGTGGAGTAAGCTGTGCGGAGTACATCAGGGTATATGTAATCTGTGCGGAGTACATCAGGGCAGATATAAACTGTGCAGAGTACATCAGGGTATATGTAAGCTGTGCGGAGTACATCAGGGTATATGTAAGCTGTGCGGAGTACATCAGGGTATATGTAAGCTGGGCAGAGTACATCAGGGTATATGTAAGCTGGGCAGAGTACATCGGGGTATATGTAGTCTGTGAGGAGTACATCAGGTTATATGCAATCTTTGCGGAGTACGTTAGAGTATATGTAAGCTTGGGAGAGTACATCAGGGTATATGTAAGATGTGTTGAGTACATCAGGGCAGCTGTAAACTGTGCGGAGTACATCAGGGTATATGCAATCTGTGCGGAGTACATGAGGGCATATGTAATCTGTGAGGAGTACATCAGGGTATATGTAAACTGGGTAGAGTACATCAGGGTATATGTAAACTGTGTTGAGTACATCAGGGCAGATGTAAACTGAGCAGAGTAAATCAGGGCATATGTAATCTGTGCAGAGTACATCAGGGTATATGTAAGCTGGGCAGAATACATGAGGGCAGCTCTAAACTGTGCGGAGTAAACTGTGCGGAGTACATCAGGGTATATGTAATCTGTGCGGAGTACATCAGGGCAGATATAAACTGTGCAGAGTACATCAGGGTATATGTAAGCTGTGCGGAGTACATCAGGGTATATGTAAGCTGTGCGGAGTACATCAGGGTATATGTAAGCTGGGCAGAGTACATCAGGGTATATGTAAGCTGGGCAGAGTACATCGGGGTATATGTAGTCTGTGAGGAGTACATCAGGTTATATGCAATCTTTGCGGAGTACGTTAGAGTATATGTAAGCTTGGGAGAGTACATCAGAGTATATGTAAGCTTGGTGGAGTGCATTAGGGCATATGTAAGCTGTGAGGAGTACATCAGGGTATATGTAAGCTGTGAGGAGTACATCAGGGTATATGTAAGCTGTGAGGAGTACATCAGGGCATACGTAAACTGGGCAGAGTGCATCAGGGCATAGTAGGATGATGTAATAATGGGGTGAATGAATATTAAAATTAATAATTCATGGATTGGTGTGGTACGCTTTGAACTGACCCTTTATGCACAGACCGCTTGTTTGGGTATTGTATAAAATATTTGCGCTCCAGTATTGCCTAATCTTTGACTTCCTCACGAGGCCCTAAAGTTTTCTCATCTCCGCTGCATCTACGGGGTTCACCTGTGGGGTCTAGCAAATGATGATGTGGGGTATTTAGTGAAAAATTACTGGACCTAAAAAATTTGTCTGGGCTGTCATTTAGCATAATTTTGCTTCACTGCGTTCTGAGAGTTATAACATTTTATTTTTCCGTTGACGGGCTTGGTTTTTGTGGAACGAGCTGTAATTTTTATAGGTTCCATGTTGGGGTACTTTCCCACAATTAAAATGTCGCCATTTTCTGACAGCCATAACTTTTTTATTTTTCTGTTGATATCGCTGTGGGAGGGCTTGTTTTTTGTGTGACGAACTGTAGTTTTTGTGGGTACCATTTTGGAGTACTTCCGACTTTTTGATCACTTTTCATTACATTTTTTCTGAGACAAGGTGACCAAAAAAATAAATTCTGTCATAGTTTTTCATAAATTTTTTTTATAGTGTTCACAGTGCGGTAAAAATAATGTGATATTTTTAAAGTTCAGGCTGTTCCAAACGCGGCGGTACTAATTATGTATAGTTTTTTACATTGTTTCCCAAATATTTATTTCATTTTTATTACTTGACCGCCAATACGCCTTTTCACAGCGGCCACTAATGGGCTTTATTCCGATGCATACGCCTTTTCACGGCACTGTATCGGAATAAAACAGAGCAGGGAGCCGTTAAATCTCTCTGCTTTCATCTACCGGAGGTAGCTGAGGGCTGGGAGCAGCCCAGCTCGAACGGGCGAGATCGATATCAGTATCGATCTCGCTAGTTTAAACCCTCAGATGCGGCGCTCAAAAGCGAGTGCCGCATCTGAGTGATTTTGGAGAGAGGGAGTGACCTTCCTCTCTCACCCCACCGGCACCCTGCTTAAGATTGTAAGGTGTTGGTGGTTTTCTATGGCAGCCGTGGGGCCTATTAAATCCCCCCAGGTCTGCCACTAGTTATGCCTGCTAGGCCATGCCAGGGGCATGGCCGAGCAAATGCCTGTCCGTTTTACACGGACAGGCAGTAATACACTGCAATACAAAATTATTGCTGTGTATTATAAAAGCAATCAGAGGATCGCATAGTGAAGTCACCTAGTGGGACTAGTAAAAAAGTAAAAAAAGGTTAATAAAGTTAATTTTAAAAAAAAGTTGAAAAAAAATAAATGAAAACCCACTTTTTCCCCTAACAAAATGCTATTTTACACATATTTTGTATTGCAGCGTCCATAACGACCCCAACTATAAAGGTATTACATTATATAACCCGCACGGTGAATGCCGTAAAAAATAAAATAAAAAACAATGCAAAAATTGCTGTTTTCTCTGAATCCTGCCTTAAAAAAAATGATAAAAAGTGATCAACAAGTTGCATCTACTCTAAAATGGTACCAATAAAAACTACAAGTCGTCCCGCAAAACAAAGCCCTCATACAACTGCATAAGGGGAAAAATGAAAACGTTATGGCTCTTCATATATGGAGACACAAAAACAAATAATTTTGAAAAAAGTGTGTTTTTACTGTGTAAAAGTAGTAAAACATACAAAAACTATATACATTTGATATTGTTGCAATCGTAACAACCCGCTGAATAAAGTTATTATGTTATTTATATCACACAGTAAATAGCGTAAATTTAGGACGTAAAAAAATGTGGCAAAATTGCTGGATTTTTTCTATCCCCCCCCCCCCCCCAAAAAAAGTTAATAAAAGGTAATCAATAAATTATATGTAAAAAATAAAAAAAAGTTATAGCTCTTCAAATATGGAGACACAAAAACAAATATTTTTTTTTAAAAAGTTTTTAAAATCCACTGTGTAAATTTACTGTGTAAAATCTATATAAATTTTTTATCGTTGCAATGATAAGAACCCGCTGAATACAGTTGTTGTTATATTTATACCACACGGTAAACGGCGTAAATTTAGGACGCAAAAAAAGTGGCGAAATTGCTGGGTTTTTTTTGTATCCCCCCCCCCAAAAAAAATAATGAAAGTTAATCAATAAATTCTATGTACCCCAAAATAATGCTATTAAAAAATACAACTAGTCCTGCAAAGAACAAGACCTTATACTGCTATGTCGACGCAAAGATAAAAAAGTTATAGCTCTTTTAATGAGACGATGGAAAAACGTAAAAAAAATAGCTTGGTCATTAAAGAGGCTCTGTCACCAGATTATAAGTGCCCTATCTCCTACATAACCTGAACGGCGCTGTAATGTACAGGGTGGGCCATTTATATGGATACACCTAAATAAAATGGCAATGGTTGGTGATATTAACTTCCTGTTTGTGGCACATTAGTATATGGGAGGGGGGAAACTTTTCAAGCTGGGTGTTGACCATGGTGGCCATTTTGAAGTCTGCCATTTTGTATCCAACTTTAGTTTTTTCAATGGGAAGAAGGTCATGTGACACATCAAACTTATCGAGAATTTCACAAGAAAAACAATGGTGTGCTTGGTTTTAACGTTACTTTATTCTTTCATGAGTTATTTACAAGTTTCTGACCACTTATAAAATGTGTTCAAAGTGCTGCCCATTGTGTTGGATTGTCAATGCAACCCACTTCTCCCACTCTTCACACACTGATAGCAACACCACAGAAGAAATGCTAGCACAGGCTTCCAGTATCCGTAGTTTCAGTTGCTGCACATCTCGTATCTTCACAGCATAGACAATTGCCTTCAGATGACCCCAAAGATAAAAGTCTAAGGGGGTCAGATCGGGCGACCTAGGGGGCCATTCAACTGGCCCACGACGACCAATCCACTTTCCAGGAAACTGTTCATCCAGGAATGCTCGGACCTGACACCCATAATGTCACCCATAACTTGTAAATAACTCATGAAAGAATAAAGTAACGTTAAAAACAAGCACACCATTGTTTTTCTTGTGAAATTCTCGATAAGTTTGATGTGTCACATGACCCTCTTCCCATTGAAAAAACTAAAGTTGGACACAAAATGGCCAACTTCAAAATGGCCGCCATGGTCAACACCCAGCTTGAAAAGTTTCCCCCCTCCCATATACTAATGTGCCACAAACAGGAAGTTAATATCACCAACCATTCCCATTTTATTTAGGTGTGTCCATATAAATGGCCCACCCTGTAGATAACAGCAGTGGTTTTTATTTTAGATTTATGCTAATTAGTTTCTTAATGCCCAACTGGGCGTTTTTTAACTTTTGACCAATCAGCATCATAGACTTCTCTTCATTCATGTCCATTTGTACTCAGCACAGTGTGATCTCGCGAAATCACACTTTGCTGTCACATACACCCACATTAACGTTACTGAAGTGTCTTGAGAGAAAATAGACATTGCCTCCAGCCAGGACGCGATGTCTATTCACACTCCCGACACTTCGTTAAAGTTTTTGTGGGACTTACTCACATTTTCCCAGTTTTTGTCGGTTGGGCTATTATGTCATGGTTTATTGATAGTTGCATTTTGTTTTCAATTAAAATAGGGACTAGATACCAGAATTTGAAGAAGGCTATAGATTCCAAATAAAAAGTGTATCCTTATATGCTGTGGGGGGTGATGTATGGAGCGGGCTCATGCGCTGAGCCAGCTCCATACGCTGCGGGTGTCAGTTGTGTATTACAGCGATCACACTGTTCCTGGCCGTTTCACCCCATAGCTGCCGCGGTCAATCAAGACTGCAATATCTAAGGCGTTAGAAAGAGGGGGCGACCCCCTCCCACAGCCCATCGGCTTCCCCATGACGCGATCGAGGTGTGCTCATGGTTGTCATGGCAGCCCAGGGGCCTAAAAAAGGCCCCCAGGTCTGCCTTCCCTCTGCTTCTGTTACGCCTTGCCTCTGTATGCAGTGTTTAGTACCAAGTCCCCTAGGGGGACTAATAAAATGTGTAAAAAAAGGTTTAATAAAGTTTTTAGTAGTGAAAAAAAAAGTAAAAGTTTAAAAAAACAACTTTTCACATTCTTCCCCTAAAGTAATGTAAAAAAATAAAAATAAACAAAATTGGTAAAGTTGCATCTGTAAAAGTCCAAACTATTACAATATAACATTATTTAACTTGCACGGTATGACATAAAAAAAAGATTACAACACCAAAATCGCTGTTTTTTGGTCACATTAGCTCTCAAAAAATTTTAATAAAAACTGATCAAAAAGTTGTGTGTACTAAAAAACACCAAGAAAAAGTACAGCCCGTCCCGCCAAAAAAAGCCCTCAAACCGCTCAATCAATGAAACAATAAAAAAAGTTATTGCTCTTAGAATGTGGTGAAACAAAACAATTTTTTTTTTCAACAAATAGTTTTTTCTTTGTAAAAGTAGTCAAATATAAAAAAAACCTATACAAATTTGGTATCACTATAATCATGTTGAGCCGCAGAATAAAGTTAAGTTGCCATTTTTACCGCAGTGAAAGTCGTGAAAATGAAACCCAAAAAACAATAGAGGAATCATAGATTGTTTCCTATTCCACCCCACAAATAATATTTTTTACGTTTCCCAGTACATTATATGGTACTTTATATGGTGTCAATAGAAACTAAAACTCCTCCCCGCAAAAAATAAGCCTTCACACCACTCCATTGACAGAAAAAATAAAAAAGTTATGGCACTTGAAAATATAGAAAGAGAGAAAAAAAGGAGAAGAAGTGGCGCTCCTCTAAGGTAATATTGTTTTGTGCATAACATATACAGCTTTAAGTATCCTTAAAATTGACTCACCTAGTGCAGTTGTGCTGTTGCAGGCACAACACTACTGCATTGCCTCCGTGAGTCTATATGGTGTCAATCAAGGCTGGCTGCCACCCACTGCAGTCACTTGGAGGATAAATCCTTAGTCCATGGATGAAGATATGGTTCAGAAGAAGGAAGAAAAAAATGCATGCAGTGTTCTGGTCACGGCGCCTGGTTGGTAAGTATTGCTTAAATGTAGATTTTCATGATTGTTATGATTTTAACAGACTACGCGTTTTATGACCGAACCGGTCCCTTCATCAGGTAAGACAGGATGTCTGACCTGATGAGGGGACTGGTTCGGTCCTGAAACAAAGGGACCGGTTCAGTCCTGAAACTCTTTCTGTCTCAGTCTACACAGCAAAGCTGACAAGGCAGCTGCAGAAAACAGGAAGTGCTAGCCAATTGTTTGTGCTTCAGTAACCAGTGTGAAAACTTGAATATTTCAAAAGTTTTTTATGTGGAAAAAGTCTGACGATACATTTCCTGTGAAGATGAATGCATTATCAGAAATTCCTTAATAAAATGTTAGTGTTAGACTAATTTCCTTAACAAGAATGAGACCTCATCACAGTTTGTAAGGCAGTACCGAGACACAGCTCTGGCTTAGCTAGGCTCTGTTCTGCTGCTAGACTCTGCATGATCTGCTGCCCAGCATGAGAACAACACCCCCTCCAGAGACAGGGAGGGGGAGATCCTGTAGGCTGTGGATATTATAGGCATGTGGCGTGTGACATTCTGTACTACAGGGAGAGGGGAGATAACCACATGTTTAGAGTACGGGATGCCATCAGGTTTCCCAGGTTTCCCGTCAAACTGAGCTGCTTTTTTTTTTTTGCAACTTTTTTTATGATATCAACTGAATCCAACCAAATCTAGTTCTGCGGGTTGTAGGTCTGTAGGTGAGTTGATAGTGCTGTCTTGTTATATGTCTTCTATGTAACAAGTACAGCCATCAGATGAAAGAATCAGGATGAAGTAATGTTTCCTCCTGCTCAGACAAAATTCACTGTTGTTTCATCTATTTTTTTTATATAATTTATGTTTGTGCATAGTGTGTGTTTGCAATGTAAACATTGAGCTACTCGTAATCTATTTTTCAGACTGCCTTTGGCTCTTTTTAAAATGTAGACCTGGGAACTCTGAATATCACACAAGCAGGAAATAAACACCAGGAGCATGGTCATGTGACTGCATGTGAGACTGGCTTACAGAGACATTTCAGCTACAGACAGTATATTAGTAAGTGACTACTCTTACTGCAGTTAAACCATTTGCACAAAACGTTTAAGATTGGAAAACCCCTTTGTTTCTAAAAAAAAAAAAAAAATATGTGAGAAAGACACAAAAATGGAAGGACTGAAATTACCAGTATCTCTACTGCTGGTCTCCACTGGTAGACATCTGAATTCCTAGTTCTTATGATTTAAGTATAGTTACAAACAAATGTAGAGTAACAAAGCAAATAAAAATTTTTCTTTAGCAAGGTTATTTAGGAGAAAGGACCCCGTCCTATGAGTTTACAATTGTATGAGTCATATGATAAGAGGTCACACTGGAGTTGAAACTGAAGAGGTTATCGTATGCCAGTCCATAAAGGGGAAGTTATTGGTTTGCTTAAAAGTTTGGAGAGTAGGAACTTGGCAGATAGATTGCAAGTTGTCAAGTCCAGATGAGGAAAAAAAAGCACAAAAGTACTGGAGTTGGGAGTGTAAAGAAATGATTAGAAGATAGTAGATCATGTGCTGGAGACAGGTTGCTCTAGGGATGGTATCTAGAGATTAGAGAATAAATGTATGGAATGCCTTTAATTGTTAAAGTGTTAGTCCCGTCACAGAAAGTGATGGCATATTGCTAGTATATGTCATCCTTTTCTGATTGCTGGTACCCCCACTTTTCCTAATATTTAAGAAGCAGCAGTAGTGCTTTAGCGTTGCGTCCATTTTAACCCTTTCACTGCTGATGGCATATATAATAAACATGACTTCAAATGCTTGTTGTGGCTAGAAAATAGGGGCCAGAACATCATATAAGATTAAAGCCCAGAATCTTAGCTGTCAAATGATACTAGGCTCAACATTCTAGGTGCATTATTTGGGACGCAGCATTTTGAAGACGGAAAACAGAATGACAACTTTTACTTCCTGGTATAATGTCACTGAAGGGTGACTGCAGGAAGAAAGATCGCAGCCTGTTACGGTCTCCCCCTGTACTGCCTTCCAGTGACTCCCGAGGGGGATACAGTTACTATCTTCAAGTTATCACCTCTCTTACCAATGAGAGAGGAGGTGTGGCCACGATTCTCAGTGCTGGGTGGCATTTTCACAATAGGCCAAGTGTCTACTTTCATACAATATATGGATATGTGGGTATAATATGATTTTTTTTTTTATTCCAGAATTCAGGTTTTATTTGTGTCAAAAGTAGTAAGATTGTCCAGACATCGAAAGGGTTAAAGTGAATGAAGCCGTGCTACAGTTCCTTGCACAGCAGGTGACCGGGAGCTCTGCTGTGCAGAGATAACTTTACAGGGGATGCACTGCTAAAGCAGCACCGTGGCCCCTTTAATCTCAGAATACGTGGGGTTACCGACAGTCAGACCCCCCAACAATCAGAAAGTTATATGCTGTCCCTTTGTGTGATAGGAATAACCCTTTTATAAGAGCCAGTATAGGGACTAACAGATGAGTTACATCTCAAGAGCAGGGAAGAGAGGTGGATGGCTCAAGCAGAGTTTAGTATGAATAAGAATGGCAGCATGGCAGTCCACAATTGACGGAGTTGTAGTAGTTCATTCAGGATATGATAAAAAGCTCTGTCAGATCTACGTTCACGTCTGATTTAGTAAATAATTGTATTCCCCATGAAATAACAATTCTGGAGCGTCAGTCCCTACACAGTATAACGTAAGCACTGACTAGACTAGATAGTGTCAGAGTGTGTAGGGATATGTCCGAGTCACAAGTGGAATGGTAACACCCAGTTCATCTATTCATTTTCAGGAGTAATAATAGAGGAAGGCACAGTGCAGAATTCTAAGAAGAGAATTTACTAAAACATACACTGACCCTTCTGCCTATCTTTTATCTTGTCCTTCTAGTGTATGACCGGAAATCAAAGACGTTGGGTGACTGGGTTAACAATATTTAGACAGTAGGGATGTATTAAATCAGAAGGCAAAGCTAAAACAAAAAAACAGGCCAAGGTGAAAGTCATAGACAATTAAGAAACAGGTTAAGGATGGCGTAAGAGGCAAGAGACACTCCACAAGAAGTAGAAGGTGGAGGGCAGCATGCCCAGTGTATAAGGTAAGAAGAAGGAACCGAAGGTACCTCTAAAAAAGCCTCAAAAGAAAGTGGTCAGTACCAAAGAAATACAGCTTAGAGCTACTGTAGGCAAATAAGCATAAGCACACAGTGAACATACAAAAATCCACCAGTAGTCCGCTTTGCCTAACTAGGTCTTATGCAGGTCTGGTGGCTGTAGAGGTGTATGTAGGTGGCGAGAGAGAGAGAGAGAGAGAGAGAGAGAGGTAATGCAGACACACAATGGCATACATAGAATAGAGAGTACCATATAGCAAGCATTTCAATAGTGTCCCACTTTACCACCACAACCAACCCAATCCCTTCTAATAGAAAAAGGGCAACACAAGCTGACTGGTTCTCCCTCTTTATTTTGCAAACATTGTGAACCAGAAGGTGGCCAACCTGAGCTGGAGCCCCTCTGGTACCCTATGGTATGTATGCCCTTACAGAAATGGAAGAGGTGAGCATTTCAGCAGCTGACAGATGGTACATATGAAACCTATAGTCACTGAGACCCAGGAATTTCATTAAACATTATAGGTTGAATACTTCACGCCCAATAAAAAGATATATCAACAACATATAATACAATTTTAGAGCTATGAAAAAAACAACCACTGAACCATTAAAACAAAATTAAAAATTCTTGTTTGTAAGCCTATTTTATGAAGCTTTTGTGCCCAAACCAGCCCAATATGTCACGGTGTACATTACACAGAACAATTTCATACTGTTACTAGTTTGCAAATTAACCCAAGTAATGAAAACATTAACATTTTTATTTGTAATTTGCATCGCTTTCTGTCAAAAGATTTAATGCCATTAAAATGTCTTTTAAATGAGCTAAATTAATTATTTCCCTCAAACCACACTGTATGTAAAGCAGGAAAATTTTCTAATTCCCCTTATACTTATTAATTAGTTAACGTAAAGCATTTCTCTTGTAAGACACACTATTTATTTTTTTCAGTGGTACTTGCCTTGATGTTTTATCACAATACCTCCAATGGCACAAAGAATACTTTGATTAATGGGCTTTTTAACTAGTACAAGTAACATTTACAGGCGAGTGGTAATTCAGTGCGGCCTTAGTGAGTCTATTCAGTCACTGGTGGTCTTGTAACTTTAGCACATTAGTCTTTATCTGTCGGCCCTGGTGGCCCACAGCTGTGCCTGCTGATGGCCTGGATCTTTCAGGCTGGGACATAGACAGGGAGCATCCATTACTCACTGGTGACAATAAATGATCAAGTAAGATGTAGAACTCAATTTCAGCAGAAAGACCTATAATGTTGGAGTCAGGAGGTTATCGCTGAGGGACCTGCACCTTGCTCTCTACCCCCTCTTATCGAGAGCTTCACAGCCTCTGCTTGTAAAGCTGAGAGCTGCAGATTTAAGCGTCAGATTAGCATACATCTTACTATGTGCGACTCATTTTAATTAAAAAGTAAAAGTCCATAAAGCTCATAAGGAATAATTAGAAGCCAGTATCTTGCTTAAAATAATAGCAGGGCTGCAGAACAGCAACTTCATAGATTGAGTGGAATCCTGGTCATGAAAGGAGATTTCCCGTTTTACCTCTACATGATTTCACTTTACACGTAGTGAAATGCTTAGAGCCTGAGGGGATCTGCCTTGTGTTAAAATATCGAAACTGGGAAAAACGTCTGTGGCTTTTTTGATGAAATCTTAAGCAATGTAATAGAGATTAATCATGCTTTCACCTTCCAGACATACACTTTTACATATTGTCAAGCTGCTTTAAAGGAATTGATTACTTTTCAGACGGTATAAATGTGTGTAGCATAATGAGTGGATTATGATATGTAGAAATATGGTATATGTATATGCACAGTCCGAGAGACATTTACCACATTCTAGTGTAGTGTGGCATGTAGCAGTCCTTGGAAATCCCTATCCTTCAAGGCAAATTCTATAGATGTACACAAACTTCAAATCAAATAACAGACATGGAAAGTTGTATTGATAGAATATTATGATTTAGTTGTATATTAACCCCTTCCCGACGCAGACATTTTTCAGATTTTCACTTTTCTTTTTTTTCCTCCCCACCTTCCAAAAGCCATAACTTTTTTTTTTTTCTGTCGATATAGCCATATGAAGTCCTGTTTTTTGTGGGACGAGTTGTCGATTTTCACAGCAGCATAAAATGCAGTGGGAAACTGAAAACAAAATCTTTGTGGGGTAGAAACTGTGATTCCTCAAATTTTTTGGGGTTCATTTTTACGGCGTTAACAGCATGTTAACTTTATAACTTTATTCTGCGGGGCAATAGGATTCTGGCGATACTAAATTTCTATATTTTTTTTTGTTTTACTACTTTTACAAGGAAAAAATTAATTGTTAAAAATAAAATGTGTGTTTTGTCGCCTTATTCTGAGAGCCATAACTTTTTTCAATGGATTGAGCGGTCTGAGGGCTTATTTTTTGCAGGGTTAGCTTTAGTTTCTATTGGTACCATTTTGGGGTATATGAGACTTTTTGATCACTTTTTATTCCATTTTTTTGTGGGAGATGAAGTGACCAAAAACAGCGATTCTGGCGTTTTTTACGCCGTTTACCATGTAGGTTAAATTATGTTATATTGTAATAGTTTAGACTTTTACGGAGGCGGCGATATACCAGTTATGTAAAAAAAAATTACATTGTGCTTGGGGGAAAGGAAAAAAGGTGTTTTTTTTACTTTTTATATATTTTTTTTATATATTGAAAAAACTTTAACTGTATTTAACTTTTTTTTATGTTGGATCGATTGCATGATATACTGCAATACTAATGTATTACAATATATCATTATACTGACAGTCTCCTATGAAGCCCTGCCAGCGGGAAGGTATCATAGGAGTACAAAGATAGCGGACCTGGGTGCCTTCATTAGGCATCCCAAGCTGCCATGCCAACCATCGGCACCCCGCGATCGCATCGTGGAGGTGTTGATGCAACGTTACAGGGGGCCGCCCTCCTCTTTCTAACCACTTAGATGCCGTGGTCGCTTTTTCCAATTCATCACCATTGATTTCAATGGTAACGGATCCGGTGCCAATGGTTTCTGTTTGTCTCAGTTGTAAGGGGGTTCCGTAGGGTTCTGTCGTTTTAAGGGAATCAATAGCGTAGTCGACTACGCTATTGATTCCGTCAAATCGAGGGAACCCCTGCACAACTGAGACAAACGGAAACCATTGGCACCGGATCCGTTACCATTGAAATCAATGGTGATGGAAACTTTCCGTCTGTGCCAGTTTGTGTCTGTTCAGGGTCCCGTTCTGATGGAATGTTCCAACAGAACGTCAGAACGGGACTCCAACGCAGATGTGGACAAAGCCTTATGGGTTTAATGGTGTTGCCAACTACCTGGTTTTCAGTAAAAGGAATGGGCAGAAGCTAACTACTGCAAAGAACCCCACACTGTCCATGTCCCACATTTATGCCTGGTTTGTATGCAATAAAAAGTTGGAACTTTAATGATAAGGTCCTATGCGTAGTGCACTTCAAAATTTGCCTTTTCATTTTACTGATTTACATTGAAGTACATAATGCATTATCTGGCATTCTAGATATATCTAATTGACTGTTCTATACTATATTGAATCAATAGAAAATAGCAAAACAAGCAGTTTGGAGTAGTATGGAAATATCCTCTGATCAGACTTCTGATTTTATCTAGAGTGCATGCTAGAGCTTGAGATGCCACCTTAGGAAAATTCAGCAACAAAATTGATGTACATTGTAAAGAATACTATTAGATATAATTTTTATTCAACCTTTTGGCCATTGCAGTAATTCACTGTGACCAGGATGGTTGCATTAATTTATGGGCATAGTTGTCAATTGGATTTACACATGAGAGGCTAAAGAATGTGTGGTTTTCATGATACACCTTCTCATCATTTCCCTTCCATTTACCCAATAAAATAAGAGGGAAACTGAGATCCAAAGGGATCCCATTATTTTTAATGGGAACCATTTTAAACTAAAGTGATCATCACCCCCGACTGACCCTAATGACATAATCAGGTCCGTAGGTTTCTATCACGTTGTCCGTTGTCTTGATGGGAACAATATCGTAATAATGACTGAATCTGCAACAAAGGTGCATTATGTGACGCAGATCTGAACATTACTGTTACTATTCTACAAGGTTTCTTTTTTTTTAAATTAAAGGTGGGGAGAAATTACCCCCCCTTAATATGAGTAAATGAAAACATAGCTGAAATAAAGTCATATGGCCCTTTCTATATCAATAGCTACTATGCAGTATACTGTAGTGGCCATACAGTATAGCATTATGGTGGCCTAAGGGTCAGTTCACACGTTGCGCAAATACTGCGGATTTTCCACAACATAATTTGTTGCGTAAAATCCGCAGCAAATACAGTAGCAGCAAAGTGGATGAGATAAAACAAAACTCATACTCACGCTGCGTAAATACTGAGCTGAAAAAAACACTCAGAAATTGACCTGCAGTGCGGAATTTTATTCCGCAGCATGTCAATTGTATTTGCGTAAACACTGCTTATTTGTTGTGGGGTTTCCCCATTGAATTCAATGGGGAGATAAAACAGTTGTTTTTGTGTTTTTTTGCGGCAGGTTCGCAGCGGTTCCGTCACAAAAAACACTCAGAAAAAAATAATTTATACTTACCCAGGAGTCTGTGTTTCTTCCTCCAGGCCAGCCTCCTGGGATGACGTTTCATCCCATGTGTTCGCTGCAGCCAATCACAGGCTATAGTGGCGGTCACATGGGATGAAACATCATCCCAGGAGGCTGGCCTGGATGACATCAGAGGGCCAGCCTCCTGGAATGACGCTTCATCTCATGTGACCGTCTGCAGCAGTTTCCTGGGCGAAAACGTCATCACAGGAGGCCGGCCTGCTAGCAGCTAAGTGCTGTAGGTTTTCGCAGCGGACATTCTGGGCGGAATTCCCTGCGGCGCACAGGGCGGATATGCTGCGTGCTTTCACGCAACGTATCCACCCCATGTGAACTCAGCCATTGAATTGAGCCACACAGTAAGCTGCCCATAAAGTATTGTCCACTAATCAGAGGCTTAAAACATTGCTCATACAACATTTCCTTTAGTAGTCCAACATGTGCCAAGTAATAGTTCCAAAAGTTAGTGCCCAACAAGTAGTGCCATGTCTTCATACAGTTGAGCCAATATAGCATTTTATTTTTTACATACAGTGCAGAAGTGTCAATTTACAGCCTACACCTATTTAAATAAGGTATTAAAAGCACATTTTATACAAAAAAAAAAAAAGCATCTGAACATTTCCTGCGAGAAACATGTGCAGTGGTTTATTCCCACGCAGACATTATATAAATGCATGGGTCACTTGTCATAGACCTTTTCAACAGTAAACATATGGTTGTTTAATATTTGCAGGTTCATGTATAATGCAAGGATTATCTAAAGGGTTTTTCAACTTAGTGTTCTGCTCTAATTCCTTAAAGACTTTCCAAATTAGACGAATTTAAACATCTAAATGTAGGTTAATGATGAGCAAGACAGCGACCAATTTACATATCTGTAACAAGGCTAGAGGCTACATTTATAAAGTAAGGGTACAACATCATAGTACTTTGTGGATACAGAAGCAAATGTTACATGTGATTCCCACATTTCAATTGTTATCTTTAGTACAATGTGTTAGACAATGACTAAGGAGTAAATGCAGAACCAAAGTTAAAATGAATGCCCAACTCCACCTCAACATTTAGGTTTAAGTGCAGGTAACCTCAAGGTTCAGAAATCAGAAATTTTGGCTGGAGATTTGCTCTATTTGTCCTTGTGCTGGTCTGTGACATGGAAAGAAATGTGTAGTTAGCGGCGATTTTCTTACCGTAAATAACTAAAACGTTACTCTATCATGAGAAAGAAACACTTTAAACAAGAAAATATAAAATGCTCATACAAGGAGTTTCATAATATGCCCATATATAATTAGTGATTGCCATGAGAAACTACTATGCAGCTTCCAGGACTGTTTTTTGGGGTCTGCATCCTAATTTTGGCATCCAGATAAAAAGGACATCTGAGAGGACTATACTGTCTGACAGTAAACTGTTCTTAGCCAAGCAGCATCGCAGGAAGTGTTCTCAATAATTCTGATTGGAAGAATAGAGCTCCCCTCACCATGCTTCTCTCAAAAGTCTTTCCTAGTTGAATGCCAGGCACAGTACAAAAACTCCCAATCTCCCATTATGTAAGCAGTAAAACTGAAGTTCCTGACGCTGACCAGTTTAATCCTTTATAGGAATCTTATAAATGTTCTGGTCCAAAATGCTTCCTTGTCCTGATAGAGGTGCTTTTAATGGAAATAAAATCACCAGTGACCACCTTGTGCTAGCAATTTTTTAGTATAGTGCACTGTGAACAACTCCCCATGTCCCAGCTTGCTAGACTTCTGCAAGTTCATTTTGTACGGGCCGAGACCACGCTGTAGTCTACCTGGCATCCAGGTACCTTGTTAGGAAATGCCTATTCCTTTAATGATCTCCATGACTACTGTTCCGGCTTCTGGGTGGTTTTGGTTTTTCCTTGAGACTATTTATTTTCTCTATCTTTCTGCCTACCAGATTTGGTTTAGTATTTATACCTGTCCTTCCAACTCAGTCTTTCCTTGTGATTTTCCTTACATTCTGGTGTCTTGATCAAGCTTTTGACTAAACCCCATACGTCTGACCTTTGAACTTCTTGGAATACTGACCTCGACTTGTCTCTCGTTACCCTTTTGCTGATTTGTTTGCTGAATTGGATTAGCTGCTTCCGTCTGGCTCTGACCTGTGCTTTAACTGGTATCCACTTGCCTATTGATTTGGACTTTCTATTTAACATCTGGCTGTCTGGTTATCCTGTTAAGGTTTGCCTGCATTGCACCTCTTATCCAAAATTGAAATCTGCTAAAACAACCTGGGTTCTATGCAGCAAAAACCATCCCGCCTTGTGGTGGGCTCTGGCAAATAACATAGAGTAGCCTTAGACTCTGTTAATCAAAGTTGTGGTGGATTTGAGGTTGCGGAGATATATATATATATATATATATATATATATATATATACACACAAGACAATGGTGACAGCACCCTGCAAACACCAATGCCACCTAAAACACTATATATAAATAATTATGCATTGCTACCACCTCAAGGTGACCTCACTTATAAGGCGGGTCCTTACGCTGCACATACACCTCTTTTCTGGGTCTAAGCCTGCAGAATATACTTGGGGTAGGTAGGAACCAGTTTTAAACGAATTAAAATCACCCTAGGGACAGAATGGGAGGAGTGCAAGGTCTTATAAGTGAGGTCTCATTTACGTGGCAGTCGTGGTAAGTGGGCTCACATAATTTCTAATGTCCCATAGGGTTCGTGGACCCACTGGACCGTACAGCCTTGACGGTATGGCAGCTGGTTAACAGGGCGCAGGTCACAGTCTATAGTTCGTATAATGTACCTGTGACAGCTCGGACAGTAGCAAGGCAGGCTCGGCTGGGACTAGGCAGCAGCCAGACGTCAGGCGTGGTGTAGCAGGACAGGCATGGTATGCAGCACAGCACTACTACAGCTCAGCATGGCACTTGACCAGGATAGCACGGGATACAGGATACAGGTACTGGAAACACGGGGAACTGGAAAACACTAGGAGACCATTTGCATAGATAAACTTTGGGTATGACAACAACGCTCAGGCATAAGAGGAAGGGGCTGGGCCCTTCTTATAGTCCAGGGTACTCATGGGCTAATTTTACATTAAAGTCCGGTGCGTGCGCTGCCCCTTTAAGAGCGGGCACGAGCGTGCGCACCCGGCCGAGGTAAGCTGAAGTGAGCGCTGGCTTCTCCTGAGGAGGAGACTGTGGCCAGCGCTCGCAGACCCATGGCTGTTGCCGTCAGGAGATGAGTGAGCCTGACGGCCCGCGGCGATGGACATGACAGTATCCCCCCTCTTACGCTCCCTCTTCTTGGGGCCAGAGCGAGAGAGAAACTTCTTCAGAAGGGTAGAAGCATTGAGGTTCTCCTCTGGCTCCCAGGACCTCTCTCCGGGACCAAACCCCCTCCAATCCACCAAATAAAAAGTCTTTCCTCTTACTTTCTTGGTGTACAAGATCTCCTTAACCTTGAAGGTGTCTGAAAGACTGCTGGAGGCAACCGCAGGGCTAGGAGTCTTGGTAAAGCAGTTCAGAACCACCGGTTTCAAGAGGGAGACATGAAAGGAGTTGCGGATCTTGAGGGTAGGTGGCAGCCGAAGGTTGTTGTACTTTTCCTTGTGTCCGCCTTCCGTTTCATGCGGTCGACCGCCAGCAGGATGAAGGATCGAGTCTGCTGCCAGATCTGCAGAAAGTCCCTAAAAGCAGTGACAACTGCTGGTACCTCGGACGTATCAGGCACCGGGAGAGTAATTCGAGGGTGTTGGCCATAGACAATAAAGAACGGTGTATTCCTTGTGGACTTGCTGATGTGATTATTGTATGAGAATTCAGCCCACGGGAGCAACTGCACCCAGTCATCATGCTGCTTGGAAATGAAGTGGTGTAGGTAGTTCTCCAAGATCTGATTGATCCTCTCGGCCTGACCATTGGACTGAGGATGGTAGGCTGAGGAAAAGTCCACCTAGGAGTCCCCAGAACTTCGAGGTGAACTGAACCCCCCGATCAGACACAATGTGATGCGGCAAGCTGTGCAGGCGGAAGATGTGTTGGATGAAAAGCTTGGCCAGTTGAGGAGCAGAAGGAAGACCGGTCAGAGGAACAAAGTGGGCAATCTTCGAAAATCGATCCACTACCACCCAGACAGTACTGCAGCCAGCAGAGAGAGGCAGGTCAGGGATAAAGTCCATAGCTTTATGCTGCCAGGGAGCATCGGGCACAGGCAATGGCTGGAGCAGGCCAGAAGGTCTGGAGTGAGTGACCTTGTTAGCTGCATACACTGAGCAGGAAGAAATAAAGTCCATAATGTCTTTGGGCAGTGTGGGCCACCAGAAATGACCGGCAATCAGATCTCGGATCTTATGGGTCCCCGCGTGACCTGCCAGTCTAGCATGTCCCCAGCGGAGGATTCTCCCTCTGTCAGCCAGATGCACAAAAGTCCTCCCTGGAGGAATATCCCCAACTTGCAGGGGGTTGACAGAGACAATGCAAGACGGATCAATAATGTTCCTTGGAATTTCCATGGTGTCTTCTGTCTCGAAAGACCTGGCAAGGCATCGGCCCTCACATTTTTGTTAGCTGGGCAATAATGGAGCTCAAACTAGAACCTGGTAAAGAACAGCGACCACCTGGCCTGACGAGGATTGAGCCATTTGGCCGTCTGGATATAGGTGAGATTCTTGTGGTCTGTAAAAATTAGGATAGGATGAGCTGCGCCCTCTAGCAGATGTCTCCACTCCTCCAGAGCCAATTTGATGGCCAGTAACTCCCGATCTCCAATCGAATAGTTGCGTTCTGCAGAAAAGAATAGCTTAGAGAAATATCCACATACCATCGACTTGCCCTTGGAACCTCTCTGGAACAGGAGTGTACTAGCACCGACAGAGGAGGTGTCCACCTCCAACGAGAACTGTAGAGAAACATCTGGATGATGGAGGATAGAGGCTGATGTGAAGGCACTCTCCAGGCTATTGACTCTACCTCAGGAGTCCACACCTTGGCGTTCATGCCCTTCCTGGTGAGGTCAGAAATAGGAGCTGTCAGTGAGGAGAAGTTTGAGATGAACTGTCTGTAAAAATTGACCAATCCCAGAAAGCGCTGTATGGCCCTCAAGCCTTGAGGGCGTAGCCATTCCAGGACAGACTTTACCTTTTCAGGATCCATCTTGAGACCTCGATTCGAGACGATGTAGCCCAGGAAGGGTAGAGTATCACTATCAAACACGCACTTCTCCAACTTAGCGTACAGACGATTCTCCCTTAACCGCAGCAAAACTTGACGGGCATGTCTCCGATGAGTCATAGGATCTGGAGAAAAAATCAAGATAGACTACTACACAAATATAGAGAAGGTCACAGAAGATGTCATTAACGAACTCCTGGAAGACCGCGGGAGCATTACACAGGCCGAAGGGCATTACCAGATATTTGTAGAGTCCGTCACGGGTGTTAAATGCAGTCTTCCATTCGTCACCCTGGCGGTTGTAAGCCCCACGCAAGTCTAGTTTGGAAAAAATCTTGGCACCACGTATACGATCATATAGTTTTGAGATCAATGGCAGCGGATACTTATTTTTCACCGTGATCTGGTTGAGACCCCGGTAGCCGATACAGGGACGCAGAGAACCATCCCTTTTCTTGGTGAAGAAGAACCCGGCTCTTGCCGGGGAGGAAGACTTCCATATGAAGCCCCGCTCCAAGTTCTCTTTAACATAGGCGGACATGGACAGAGTCTCTTGTAAGGAGAGAGGATATACCCTACCAGGGGGAAGGGATACACCAGGAATAAGCTCGATAGGACAGTCATACGCTCGGTGTGGGGGCAGCGTCTCCGCCTCCTTCTTACTGAAGACGTCCGAAAATGCAGCAT
This sequence comes from Rhinoderma darwinii, assembly GCF_050947455.1. Classification (NCBI taxonomy): domain Eukaryota; kingdom Metazoa; phylum Chordata; class Amphibia; order Anura; family Rhinodermatidae; genus Rhinoderma; species Rhinoderma darwinii. Next base: position 150,799,551 of record NC_134688.1, on the reverse strand, counting down.
AATGACCAGGCAATCCTGCCAAAGACTGAGGCAGAGGAGGCCGAGCCAAACGAATCTGTCCCAGGCAGCGGTTGTGATGCTCATGGCCCCACTGGAGAATCTCTCCAGAGTTCCAGTCCAGGACTGGGGCATGTAGTCGAAGCCAAGGCACACCCAGCAGCACGGGGTTAACGGCCTTGGACAAGACAAAGAACGATAGCAGCTCGTAGTGGAGAGCTCTCACTTGGATCCTCAGCGGCTTGGTCACAGCTATAACTGCGTCTGGCAGAGGTAGTCCATTTACCGATGCAACCATCAACAGCCTCTCCAGAGGAGTAGTGGGTAATTGAAGAAGATCCACCAGGTCTCTACAAATGAAATTAACAGCGGATCCAGAGTCCAGATATGCAGAGAACCGATGCATTTTCTCACCGGACACTATGGTCACAGGTATGGACAATTTAGACGGAAGTCCTTTTTTACGCAAGGTTGTCTCTCCTACCAACACTAGGCTTTGGGGCTTTTGGGGACACAGACGCACAAGATGGCCTCCGAGGCCGCAATATAGACAGAGTCCCGAAGTGCATCTGCGTTGTCTCTCCTGGGTAGATAGCTTACACTGGTCCATCCTCACAGACTCCTTAGGAGGATCGGCATCTGAGGACAGCAGAGGTTGCTGCAAAGATGGGACCGGACTGGGAAGGACTCCCTCCCGACAAGCTTCTTGGAGCTGTTCTCGGATTCTTATATCAATCCGGACGGACAGAAGGATGAGGTCATCCAGGGTAAACGGTAGATCTCGAGCGGCAAGTTCATCCTTAATCTTAGGAGACAGTCCCTGCCAGAATGTAGCCACCATCCAAACTTTTGACTTTAAAAAATACCTCATAGAGAGGGTGAAACTTTGTAGTGGATTCTGGATGAATAAACCCAAGTTTTTTTGAGTGCTGCTTTGTTTTCTCTTTCTTGGATATATATATATATATATATATATATATATATATATATATATATATATATACAGTGAAGGAAATAAGTATTTGATCCCTTGCTGATTTTGTTAGTTTGCCCACTGTCAAAGACATGAACAGTCTAGAATTTTTAGGCTAGGTTAATTTTACCAGTGAGAGATAGATTATATAAAAAAAAAAGAAAATCACATTGTCAAAATTATATATATTTATTTGCATTGTGCAAAGAGAAATAAGTATTTGATCCCCTACCAACCATTAAGAGTTCAGCCTCCTTCAGACCAGTTACACGCTCCAAATCAACTTGGTGCCTGCACTAAAGACAGCTGTCTTAAATGGTCACCTGTATAAAAGACTCCAGTCCACAGACTCAATTAATCAGTCTGACTCTAACCTCTACAACATGGGCCAGACCAAATAGCTTTCTAAGGATGTCAGGGACAAGATCATAGACCTGCACATGGCTGGAATGGGCTACAAAACCATAAGTAAGATGCTGGGTGAGAAGGAGACAACTGTTGGTGCAATAGTAAGAAAATGGAAAACATACAAAATTACTGTCAATCGACATCGATCTGGGGCTCCATGCAAAATCTCACCTCGTCGGGTATCCTTGATCCTGAGGAAGGTGAGAGCTCAGCCGAAAACTACACAGGGGGAACTTATTAATGATCTCAAGGCAGCTGGGACCACAGTCACCAAGAAAACCATTGGTAACACATCACGCCGTAATGGATTAAAATCCTGCAGTGCCCACAAGGTCCCCCTGCTCAAGAAGGCACATGTACAGGCCCGTCTGAAGTTTGCAAATGAACATCTGGATAATTCTGAGAGTGATTGGGAGAAGGTGCTGTGGTCAGATGAGACTAAAATTGAGCTCTTTGGCATTAACTCTACTCGCCGTGTTTGCAGGAAGAGAAATGCTGCCTATGACCCAAAGAACACCGTCCCCACTGTCAAGCATGGAGGTGGAAACATTATGTTTTGGGGGTGTTTCTCTGCTAAGGGCACAGGACTACTTCACCGCATCAATGGGAGAATGGATGGAGCCATGTACCGTCAAATCCTGAGTGACAACCTCCTTTACTCCACCAGGACATTAAAAATGGCTCGTGGCTGGGTCTTCCAGCACGACAATGACTCGAAACATACAGCCAAGGCAACAAAGGAGTGGCTCAAAAAGAAGCACATTAAGGTCATGGAGTGGCCTAGCCAGTCTCCAGACCTTAATTCCATCGAAAACTTATGGAGGGAGCTGAAGATCCGAGTTGCCAAGCGACAGCCTCGAAATCTTAATGATTTAGAGATGATCTGCAAAGAGGAGTGGGCCAAAATTCCATCTAACATGTGTGCAAACCTCATCATCAACTACAAAAAACGTCTGACTGCTGTGCTTGCCAACAAGGGTTTTGCCACCAAGTATTAAGTCTTGTTTGTCAAAGGGATCAAATACTTATTTCTCTGTGCACAATGCAAATAAATATATATAATTTTGACAATGTGATTTTTTTTTATATAATCTATCTCTCACTGGTACATTGTGTTTGCTAACTGTCTTAGAAGGCTAATGGATGATTAGAAAACACCTGAAAACCCTTGTGCAATTATGTTAGCACCGCTGTAAACAGTTTTGCTGTTTAGAGGAGCTATAAAACTGACCTTCCTTTGAGCTAGTTGAGAATCTGGAGCATTACATTTGTGGGTTTGATTAAACTCTCAAAATGGCTAGAAAAAGAGAGCTTTCATGTGAAACTCGACAGTCTATTCTTGTTCTTAGAAATGAAGGCTATTCCATGCGAGAAATTGCCAAGAAACTGAAGATTTCCTACAACGGTGCGTACTACTCCCTTCAGAGGACAGCACAAACAGGCTCTAACCAGAGTAGAAAGAGAAGTGGTAGGGCCCGCTGCACAACTGAGCAACAAGACAAGTACATTAGAGTCTCTAGTTTGAGAAATAGACGCCTCACAGGTCAGCGCTTGATTGGAGCCAATTTCATCCTACAACAGGACAATGACCCAAAGCACACCTCCAAATTATGCAAGAACTATTTTGGGAAGAAGCAGGCAGCTGGTATTCCTTCTGTAATGGAGTGGCCAGCTTAGTCACCAGATCTCAACCTCATAGAGCTGTTGTGGGAGCAGCTTGACCGTATGGTACGCAAGAAGTGCCCATCAAGCCAATCCAACTTGTGGGAGGGCCTTCTGGAAGCATGGGGTGAAATTTCTCCTGATTACCTCAGCAAATTAACAGCTAGAATGCCAAAGGTCTGCAATGCTGTAATTGCTGCAAATGGAGCATTCTTTGACTAAAGCAAAGTTTGAAGGAGAAAATAATTATTTGAAATAAAAATCATTATTTCTAACCTTGTCAATGTCTTGACTATATTTTCTAGTGATTTTGCAACTCATTTGATAAATATAAGTATATATATATATATATACTGCATAATATCCTGCAGGAGAGCAGTGTCAATGGAAGTCTCTATACTAATGGCTGTCTGGGTAATGGGGCTCAGTATGGTAAAGGTACGACCCTGAGTTATAGAAAGAGAAATATATAAATAATGTAGAAGAAATCGAAATTTTTATTTTTTTTACTATGTAACTGTTTAACTATATTAAAGCTTGCAGCCTATTACACAATATATTCTTTTTTTTTAAATTCTTTATTTTGTTGACCCAAGAGGTCCATTTTGTAACATAAAGGGTACATAAAACAAGGCAACGTACATTTAGAATACATAATCCAACAGCAAATGTACAAAAAGAATAAATACATTGTTATACATCAGTGTACTGATTGAAAAAGAGAGTATAATGATAGGGGATCACGAATCTCCAAAGTGAGGCTGGAGCTGAGTTCCCAATCTAGGGAATGAAGAAAGAAGGTGAAAGCGGAAAGGAGAAGGGGGGGGGACCCTCCACAGCATCCCATAGGCAAAGGTGCTATTCCGGCTGACTAAAGGTGTCTCAAATGATGTCTTTATAGGAGTCTGAATAATGAAAAACTATCCATTGGGTCCAAGTTTGGCAAAACCTGGAGCTTGAGTCGTGAATAACGGATGTCAAGTCCTCCATGATGTCGTTAACCTGTGAAACCCAGAGGGATAGTGTGGGGGAGATGGATCCTTCCACCGTAGCGGGATGCAATGACGTGCTGCCATCACTAGAAAGTGAAGCAGAGAACGCTTATACTTGTTCGCTGGAATGTCGCAGTGATGAAGAAGGAAGAAGGCCGCATCCATAGTTACACTTGTATCTGTGACTTCAATTATCACCCGTTTTATGCCTTCCCAAAATGGGGTAAGGAGGGGACATGACCAGAAGGTATGAAGGAGGGTACCAATGTCTTGGCCACATCTCCAACACATAGGGGACGCTGTGGGGAAGATGTTATGTAGGCGGGCTGGGGTCCTATACCAGCGCGAGAGTAGTTTGAAGCTTGCCTCTTGGTATCTTGAACAGATGGAAGTTTTTTGAGCCATAAGGAGTATACGCTGCCCTTGTGCGGGAAAGAAGGATATCTCCAGATCCTCTTCCCATTTTGAAATGTATGTAGGGGTGGGCATATCTGGGGGGTCCATGAGAATTTTGTAAATTGCGGACAATGTATGTCTAACCAAGTCAGAGCCTGTACAGAGGGTCTCTAGTGGAGTCTTTACCACTTGGTAGGACATAGGAGCTGAGATAGAGGTTAAAAAGTGTCGTAGTTGCAGAGAACGCCAGTGTCCCAACGGAGGAAGATCAGGAATCTGGGCCAGGTCTGCAATAGAAAGCCATTCACCGTCTGTCAAGAACCGGTCTGCACGATACCATCCCGAGGATTGCCATATACGGAAAATTGGGTCCGTCAAGCTAATGGGAAAGGATGGATTGCCCAGTATCGGAAACATAGAGGAAGGGAGTGGCAAGCAAGATGTCCTTACCGAGGGGAGAGAGCAGCACACTAGCGTTGGGCCTATAGTAGGGTGATGGTGGAGATGTCTGAGTTGGCTACGGTGTAGCCACGGAAGAGCCGATAATGGAATAGAGTAGAAACTCTGCTCCAGAGACACCCAAGACTTAAAGGTCGCATGTCTGCACCAATCAACTACCCGAGCGAGATGAGATGCAATGTAGTAGGTGCGGACGTCAGGTAGTGCTAGCCCTCCCGATACCCTAGATCGACACAATAGCGTATGGGAGAGACGCGGAGTCTTACCATTCCAAACAAACGTAAAGAGAATTGACCGTTTTAAAGAACTGTGTTGGGATGGCTATGGGAAGCGTTTGAAATAAATATAGTAGCCTAGGAAGTGCATTCATTTTGAAGATGGTACAGCGGCCCATCCATGTAAAGGTGCCTTTGGACCATCTGGCGCAATCTGCCTTAAGTTCAGCAAGGAGTGGGGGAAAATTTTATTGAAAGAGATCTCTCAGGTCTGCTGATAAGCGAACCACGAGATATTTCAGAGCTGTCGGAGTCCATTTAAAACTGAAAGATTGTTTCAGGGCCGCGGAAAGATGGGGTGAGAGAGAAATGTTCAGGGCTTCGGACTTAGAGAAATTAATTTTAAAATTGGATAAACTTGAAAAGCGTTGGAATTCCCGCATGAGATTAGGAAGGGAGACAGTGGGATTGGTCAGAAAAAAAAGCAGATCGTCTGCGTAAGCAGCCACCTTGTTAGCTGAGGTATTCGTTTCTAGTCCCTTCACATCCGGGTTCGCACGTATATGGCGTAAAAAGGGCTCTAGTGTCAGTACAAAGATCAAGGGTGAGAGGGGGCAGCCCTGTCTGGTGCCGTTGTGTATAGCAAATTCTTCTGAGAGAAGTCCATTTACTCGAACTCGAGCAGATGGGCATGAGTATAGTGACATTATCCAGCCCATCATATGGGATCCAAGGCCCAGACGTGAGAGGGTTTCTTCCATAAAGGTCCAGTTTACTCTATCAAACGCTTTTTCCGCGTCCGTAGATAAAAGCATAAGGGGTATATTGGAGATTTTGGCCTTGTGGATAAGATTGATGGCTCTAGTTGTATTGTCACGTGCCTCTCTACCTGCCATGAACCCTGCCTCGTCTGTATGCACAACTCCTCCAATCAATGGTGCAAGACGATCCGCCAGAATCTTGGCAAATAATTTGATATCCGTATTGAGGAGGGATATAGGTCTGTAGCTGGCACATTGTGTAGGGTCTTTCCCAGGCTTGGGGATCACGGCGATATGAGCCCTAAGGGCATCGGGAGGGATGGGGGAGGAGGCCGAGTAGGAATTAAAGGAGGCTAGGAAATGTGGTCCTAGGGCCGACAGAAACTTTTTATAATATCGGATTGTGAATCCATCTGGGCCCGGTGCCTTGCCTGTTCGGGAATGTTTTAAAGCGTATGAGAGTTCTTGTGTAGTAAGTGGTTCTTCCAGGCTAGTAATGTTGTCTTCCGATAGGGCGGGTAGACCAGAATCTGCGATATATTTAGAGATGTTAGACCTGAATTCACGGGATGCCACAGACGGATTAGTAGAGTCCGTATTATACAGGGCAGCGTAGAAATCCCGGAATGCGGAGGCTATGTCCAACGGCAAACGAAGCCGTGTTTGTAAGGGGGATACTATAGAGGGTATATAATTCTGGGTTTGTTGAGTCCGCAAGGCTCTAGCCAGAGACCTACTACTTTTGTTGCCATATTCGTAGTAGTGACGTTTACATTTAGAAAGCGTAGCCTTGGCTCGGGCCATCAATAAGGTACGCAGTTCCTCTCTTTTGCGGAGGAGGGCGATCCTACATTCCGGGTCATGGGAACGTTTGTGTGAGATCTCAAGGATCTCAATTTCGGACAGCAAATGGACCGTGGCCACCGCCCGTTCTCTCTTCAGGCGGGCTCCATGTTTGATAAATATACCCCTGATCACGCATTTATGAGCCTCCCAGATAATGCGAGGATTGATGGTCTCAGTGGCATTAGTTGCGAAGTAGTCAGCTTTATTGCGTTGAATATCTGCAGTAACAACTGAATCCGAAAGAAGCGCTGGGTTCAGTTTCCACTGAGATTGGTGGTATAGAGGGGAATGTAGAGAGAGGGTCAAGGTGACTAAAGCATGGTCTGAAAAGGAAATCGAGTCAATATCGGCAGAGCGTATAGAGTGTAGCGAGTGATGTTTGACGAAAAAAAGATCAATTCTGGAGTATTTGTCGTGTACTGCGGAGTAAAAGGAAAAGTCCCTATCTGTTGGGTGTAGGAGACGCCACGTGGCCACTAATTGGTGTTCGTGAAATGATTTCATAATGCGGCGCAGATGTGCCCTCGAGAATGATGAGGAACCTACGGAAGTGTCTAGTGTGGGATCTAGCGCTACGTTGAAGTCCCCTCCCAGAACAATGGTACCCTCCCCAAACTCCTCCAGAGCATTCAGAAAGCCAACAAGGGCTGTGCTTTGACCGGAGTTGGGTAGATAAAATGAGGCAAAGGTGTATACTTGAGAGTCAATAACACTTTTGATGAAGAGCATCCGTCCCAATTAATCACCGCGAGACCCCTTGAATTCCCAAGGGAGAGATCTGGAGATCAAAATGCTTGTCCCCCTGGATTTCGTGTCAGGAGAAAAACTATGATATGCATTGGGGAACCATGCGTTAGAGAGTTTGAAAGGTTTTTGCTGGCATAGGTGCGTCTCTTGGAGGAACGCCACCTGTATATGTTTGCCTTTCAGCAAATTGAAAAGTATGGATCGTTTTCCAGGGCTGTGTAACCCCTTGACATTCAATGAGCCTATTATCAGGTCCGTTTGTGTGTGTTGCGTCATATCTGCCCTAGGATGCGATGGAGGGGGAGGGGAAGGGGAAGGCGAAGGAAAGGACAAAAAGAGGACAGGTAAGGATAAGAAAGAAAGAGAATGAGACGGTACACAAGAAAGAGGCCCGAAGGCCGACTCCTAGAAGGTACAAAAACCTGTAAAGGAAGGTTGTTAAATTTGTGGGGACCTGGAAAACCACGGGGGGGGGGGGGGAGCCCCGGACCGCAAACTTAATCATCAAACAGTAAACCATTTCTTCCATCGCCTACCTATGGGGAGGCGACGGAGGCACAAACAATAATAGAATCGACGTGCATCTCTCAGCTTCTAATAGCCCGAGGTAGGTTAACCTAAAACCTGTGCTAATAGCCATGACCTCTTATGAACAACCTATAGAGTTGCAGCACCCTTCTGGATAAGTATTAAAGGCTGCTATAACCGTATATCAGACAGAAATCCGTCCTCGTAGCTGTTAAGAATATTTGAAAAATTGACATGCAACTGATGTATACTTGGCAGACACCGCATTTTAAAATTACCGGAGATACAGGCTAGAAGAATCATATGAAACTCCCCATACCCCACGTCGCAATCAGTTGTCTAATATAGTGAACCAGCAAGAGGGAGGGGATGAGGGAGGTAACAGTAGGCTAAGTGCCTCATGCGCTGCAGGTGATAACACGCCCTCTAAACATCTTCGGACACTAACCCATTTTATGTCGGTCTATAATTGACACTTAAACTAATACGGTATAATCAGCACGCATTTCCTGAGGGCTAAGTAGAGACCTATAGCAGCCACTATATCTATACAAGAAACCTGAGTATCTTATGAAAAAGCTGGGCAAAACATTTGGTTGCAAGAGAACCTTGTTAGGTACCTAGCAAAGCATTATATGGACAAAATAACATTTGGTGACATTGAGTCCCTTGAACAACAATGCTGCAGGCGGCCTAGCAAAACAGTGACAAGTAAAAGGATATTAGCGTGAATGTCCTCTTTAGGCCTCAGGCGGGACCCGGTGGGAGAGGTTGATTAACGGAAGATGTGGTGCTCCCGGGATGGATCTGCTTCAGATGGGCTGGCTAGGTCTGTTGAGGCGACGACGTTGAGGTTGTTCAATTCTGTCCAGGGCTAGCCAGTCCGGAACTGGGAACGGCTCGATCTGAAGAAAACGAAATAGGCCCTCAAGATCCGAGGAGTGGCGCAGGAGGTAGAAGCCAGAGTTCTTCTTCACGACAACATGGAACGGGTGTCCCCATCTATAAGTGGCACCTGCGGACTTGATCTTTTCAAGCAGAGGATGTAGGAGCCGTCTGATATAAAGTGTCCGTGGGGAGACATCAGGGTATATAGTAACCGTACTTCCTTCAACTGAGACCGGGCCATGTGACCATGCCCCCCGAATAATTGCATCTTTGTCGGTATAATAGTGAAGTACGTCGCGAGGAGAAGACAGATCGAGCGGGCCTGGGTGCGAAACTCTGTGAATTCGATCTAGGAGAAAAGTCGCTTCTGGCGGTCGATTAGTGAGCTTGTTGAATATAATAGAAACTCTGGTCGCCAGCTCATCTCGTGGGCCAAGGTCTGGAAGGCCCTTCAGACGTACATTGTTTCTGCGTCCTCTGTTCATCTGATCATCCAACTGAAGCGCCAAGGATTGTAAATTTGATCTAGTGTCCGTGGCAGCTCTTTCCAAAGCAGTTACTCTGGAGTCAATGGCAGACACAATATTTTCAGATGTAAGAGCCCTAGAGTCTATTCTGATCACATTCTGACGCAGGTCAGCTATATCTTGCTGATGTGCCTGCTCAACCCTGGACACCAGAGAGTCAAGATCCTGCCGGGTGGGGAGGGCTTGTATCATCTCCCTCAGTAGTTGTAGGTCAGCGTGTAAGCCAGATGGCCTAGCCTGAGCTTCAGGGGCATATGTGTGTGGTATAATGGCGGGCAAATCTCCCACTGAGGACATGTTGAGGTGAGAGACAGAGCTTACAGCATCCTGGGTGCTGCAGAAGGGAGGAATCGTGTTGGCAGTCGTGACCGCATATGCTGACTGTAACAGGGGAGTAGGAGGAGAGGGAGCCAAAGTGTCTGTGGCCGGATGTGGCGGCAATGCGTCCGCCATTGCTGCTCGTGGGTCCGCGGCCGTTTGCGAGGAGGAGAGGAAGCGCTCCATGCTTTTACAGCGGCCAGAGGAGCGAGGTAAGAACGGGAAGTTCCAGGGCAGGTTCCCCTACGTTTTCCTGGCATCGCCTGCCGGGTTTACCCGGGATAGATGGCTGGTATTCAGCTGCTGGTGCGGAGCTCCCCCAGAACGCGTGCTCACGGCTCCATAGCTAAGCCAAGCCCCCACACAATATATTCTAAGTACATTTATATACGTTCATGACTTAGGCCCAATGCACACGAACGTGTTTTTGCGGCCGCAATTCCCCAGAAAATCCACGGGAGAATTGCGGCCCCATTCTTTTCTATGGGGCCATGCACACGACCGTAGTTTTTACGGTCCGTGCATGGCCCGGGAACCCGCACCGCAGAAAGAACGGGCATGTCCTATTACGGACATCTTCTGCGGTCCGGGCTCATTGAAAACAATGACGGCAGCCATGTGCATGTCGTACGATTTGCGGGCGGCCCGCGGCTGACAGTCCGCCGACAGTCCGCAGCCGCCCGACCCGAAAATCATGGCCGTGCACACGGCTACGGTCGTGTGCATGAGGCCTTAGTATTTCTGAACATCATATATTGAAAATGTTCTAACATAAAATGTACATCTATATTGATATGGTCCATAAGGGCTGGAATCGCATGATTTGTAATAGTGGCAACCAAAGAAAAAATGTATCTGCTACGTTTCCCAGACATGAGGTTGTAATTGCAAATGAACAAAACCACCCATGAAAATACTAAGCATTTCACAACTTGCCATTTTAATCTTTATATTTACCCTTATTATGGAAAATTCTCCCAACCTAAAATTTATGAATGAATATTCACAACATTGAAACCTCTCCAGTATTTTGGATATATATTTTTAATTAGATTAATCCTCCATTTATATTCAGGCTGCTTGGATCAGCTACATGCCCTTTCTTCTCTTTAAACAAAGGATTATCCTCCCTCAAAGGGGGCTGTCTACTTCTTTTATTGTTTTATGACACACAAGGGAAAAATGCTTTTGAGGCATTACCTCTGAATTTAGCAGGGAGGAGAGTTTACTGCTATATAATCATTAGTCAATGCAGTAGCTGAAACCTTAAACAAAAGAAAACAAACTACAAACAGCCAAGCATCCCCTAAAGGCACATCAAAACACTAGAGAGGGGAGACATGGATTTCAAACACGACTGTCCAAGCATGTGCTAAATATTGCTGCTCCTGACTTTGAACAACACACTGAGGAATACAACATCACCTCCTGTACTTTGAAACAATACTGTGTAGGAAAAAAAGAAGGCAACAACGTCAACTAATGCACTTTACTTCTTCTCTCTGTTCTTATGGCGACAATTATGGTTTTCATCTGAAACCATTCCTTGTGAAATGTATGCTAATAGCTGCGCTATTTTTTTTAATACCCAAGAACACAGTTTTTTTGTCTTATACAATGTTCTAAAGGTGTTTGTGTAATCTCAAAGTTCTTATTGTGACTATAAGGCTGGGTTCACACGACCTATTTTCAGACGTAAACGAGGCGTATTATGCCTCGTTTTAAATCTGATAATAGGGCTACAATACATCGGCAAACATCTGCCCATTCATTTGAATGGGTTTGCCGACGTACTGTGCAGACAACCTGTCATTTACGCGTTGTCGTTTGACAGCTGTCAAACGACGACGCGTAAAAATACAGCCTCGTCAAAAGAAGTGCAGGACACTTCTTTCAGACATAATTTGAGCTGTACTTCATTGAAGTCAATGAAGCACAGCTCAAAATTTACGGCTGTCAGAGAAGCCTCGCAAAATGCGTTGAGGAGCAATTACGTCTGAAATGAGGCAGCTGTTTTCTCCTGAAAACAGTCTGTCTTTTCAGACGTAAATGCCTGCTATCGTGTGCACATACCCTAAGGCTGGGTTCACACGACCTATTTTCAGACGTAAACGAGGCGTATTATGCCTCGTTTTACGCCTGCAAATAGGGCTGCAATACGTCGGCAAACATCTGCCCATTCATTTGAATGGGTTTGCCGACGTACTGTGCAGACAACCTGTAATTTACGCGTCGTCGTTTGACAGCTGTCAAACGACGACGCGTAAATGGACTGCCTCGGCAAAGAAGTGCAGGGTACTTCTTTGCTACGTAATTTGAGCTGTTCTTCATTGAACTCAATGAAGCACAGCTCAAGATTTACGAGCGTCTCAGAGGGCTCGTAAAATGCGAGGAGGAGCATTTACGTGTGAAACGAGGCAGCTGTTTTCTCTTGAAAACAGTCTGCCTTTTCACACGTAAATGACAGCTAGCGTGTGAACATACCCTAACAGTAAAAGACACATGTAAGGACCTGTTCACATCACTATCGGGTTCCGTTTGGGGTTTCTGTTCCTCTATTCCGTCAGAGGAACAGAAGAACGGAAAGCCGAGCGGAAACTATAGCTTCCGTTGGCATTACCATTCATTTCAATGTTGGTTTCTGTTTTCGTTCCGTAAAGTTTCCATTTTTTCAACGGGAACAATAGCGTAATCAACGCTGATGTGAACAGGCCCTTAGCAATAAGAACAACATTACTAATCATTTGTGATATTAATATCATTTATGAAGTTGCAGGTCTGCTGACAGTTTTGTAAAACATCTGTTTTGGTAGGATGGTGCCTATTTAAATTAGACTTCTGGTTTGTGTTTATAGAAAGAGGGTTCAACAAATATTATTTAAGAGAAACCAAATAACTGGAAAACATGGACAGCATCAACTTTACACCAGAGAAAAAAAATATTAAACTGCTGGACAAAAGCAGCCTGGGCACAAACAACAATGGCGACAAGGGCACCAAACTACTACACACTACTACACTACTAGCAGTTTGGGTACTAATCCAATGGATACCAGGAAAATATGTACCAAGCCACCATGCCCTAGGTACAGGGGAGTAGACCATTTCACAGGAAGGCCAGGTTCACCAAGCTACTCAATACCAGTGGATATCCCACTACTGGATCCCGGGACTGGGGAACCAAACTGCTAAACAACATGGACTGGGCCATCAAGCCACATCATAGATGGCACCGAAGAAACACAATCACTGGACATAGGGAGCTTGGCACTGAACCACTAGACATGAGGAATTGAGACATAAAGGGCACAGACTAGGCAAACTGGAACATGGCTGGGAGCATCAGATTCCAAACACTGGGTTTTTCGTTAAGGGTCCCACATTCTTTTTTCTCTCATAAAATACAGTACTTGACGGAAGTACAAGAGTCCAAACTTCATTATATACTGTAGTTTAAAAGAAAAAGAAAAAAAAAGATTTTGGTGCTTTCCCAATACACTCAAATAGTATTTTTGTGATCAGAAAAAAAGGGTCTGCTTTCTTTCGGAAACAGTTTCTCTCCTGTAGATGAGCTGTGTCTGGTATTGCGGCATAGCCTAAAGTAAATGGAGCTCAAATGACACAGTTAATGAGGCTGTATTAAATAAATGTGAGTACACATCAGCTAGATTAATAGTTAGGAGGGGTATGGGGTAGGCATGGTGTGGAGTCGTGTTTGTTCCATCTGCCACGTCCAGTGTCATCTGCCACTTCCAGTATCATCTGCCACTCTAAGTGTCATCTGTCACTTCCAGTGTATCTGCTAGGCCAGGCATCACCTGCCACGCCAAGCGTCAACTGTGACACGAATCATCTGTGCCAAAGCGTTTGCTACATCTCGTGTTTGTCTGGACTCTCATATAGGTACTCTTGTGCTGGACTTTCCACTGACTGTTGTTGGCGGAGCAGCCTTGTGGGTCCACATACCCCAGAATCGTGACACAGGTTAGATGGCAGTCAGGGGCGTAACTAGGAAAGACTGGGCTCCATAGCAAACTTTTGGCTGGGCCGCCCCTAGGTGCCACACGCAGCCCCCTTATAGATAGTGCCCCCTGTAGACTGGGCCATACTGACCCCCTGTAGACAGTGCTATACAGCCCCCCTGTAGACAGTGTCACACCCCACTTATAGATAGCGCCCCCACTTCCCCCTTGTAGATAGTGCCATACAGCCCCCCTGTAGATTTTGCTATAAAGCCCCCCAGATAGCACCATACAGCTCACCCTGTATATAGTGCCACATGGTCCCCCTCCCTTGTAGATAGTGCCACACAGCCACCGCTTAGTAGATAGTGCCACACAGCCCTCCCCTAGGTAAATAGTGCCACACACAGACCCCCTGTAGATTGCGCCACACAAAGCCCCCTGTAGATAGCGCCACAGCCCTCCCTTGTAAATAGTGCCTTGCAGCCCCCCTAGTTGACAGTGCCACAGAGCCCCCCCTTAGTAGTGCCACACAGCCCCTTGTATATAGTGCCACACAGATCCCCCTTGTGTATAGTGCCACACAGCTCCCTTGTATAGTGCCACACAGCCCCCTTGTATATAGTACCATGCAGCCCCCTAGTATATAGTGCCACCCTGCTCCCCCTTGTATATAGCGCCAACCTGCTCCCCCTTATATATAGTGCCACCCTGCTCCCCCTTGTATATAGTGCCACCCTGCTCCCCCCTTGTATATAGTGCCACCCTGCTCACCCCTTGAATATAGTGCCACCCTGCACCCCTTGTATATTGTATATAGTGCCACTCTGCTCCCCCCACCCTTGTATATAAGTGGCCTTCAGCCTCAGGGCCGATTCTAACTTTTCTGCTGCCTCGCTGCACGGTGAGTGCCCAAGTAGTACAAGGAAATGGCGCATCCGAGGAAGTTGTGTCACCCAGGGGAATGTCAATCAAACATGGAAAGGTGGGTTTGGAGGCAGGGCTATGTGACTCTTCAGGATAGCGGCATCGCGCATGACCCTTTAATGAGTAATTATCACATAGTGTGCGTTGTTTTAAAAGTTGATTTTATAGATTTTACTGCATCTGAAAGAAACATACATTTGGAAATATTGTCAGGTCCTGTATTACCGCATGGTGGCGGTTCATGGAGTAAAAACTAGCAGACAGGTTTCCATTAAATGTACAATTAATTGAAAACAATTCCATCTACCCAGCAATTTTGTTATTATAAATATATCCTACATAATTACAGCATCAGAACCAAGCTCTGACATCTATACAGTACCACAACCAAGCTCATACATCTATATGGCACCAGAACCAAGCTCAATACATATATACAGCACCAGAACAAAGCTCAGTACATAAATACAGCACTAGAACAAGCTCAGTACATATATACAGTACCAGAACAAAACTCAATACATATACAATACCAGAACCAAACTCAGTACATAAATGCAGCCCGAGAACCAAGCTCAGTACATAAATACAGCACCAGAGCCAAGCTCAGTACATAAATACAGCCCCAGAACCAAGCTCAGTACATATATACAGCACCAGAACAAATCTCAGTACATATATTCTGCCTTAGAACAAATACAGCTCAATTTAGTGCAACCCCTGCCGAATAAGTTTGTACGGCATAAAACTACAGCTCCTAGCATGGCCCGAAAAATGGTTAGAATATGCTGGGAGATGCTGTTTCACAAAAAAAAAATCATATCATCATCAAACCACCCATCATCTCGCTGCAGATCATACAGCGACTGCATTACTGATTAGAGGCAGAATAAATATTTACATTAAGTGACTCACCGGTGACGTCTCAGATTCTTTTTCTCTTTTCTTCCCCATCCGATCCAGACCTCTATGATGACTTCTCCCGGCCACAACCCTTTTCTGCTCAGATGTCTTCAGATTTTCACTTTTAAAACATTTCTGCACCTATAAACGAAGATAAAATTCTCAACACCCCTAAATATAATAGCGCCATACACTGGACCTCTAATTATAATAGCGCCATGCACTGTGTCCCTGATTATAATAGTACCATACACTGTGTCCCACACACACACACACACACCATGCCCCCTGTAGATAGTGACTCCAATTACAGCCTCTGTAAATATTGCCCTACATAGCAGCCCTTTTAGATAATGCCCCACATACCGCGCCCTGTAGATAGTGCCCACATATGGATTCCAGAGGTGCAAGGCAATATTGCTAACCACTTAGCCATCGTGCTGCCCTACATATAGCTCCCCCTATAGATAGTGCTCTACATATAGCCCACCTCTGTAGATAGTGCCTCACATATAGCTCCCCCTGTATATAGTGTCCCACATATAACCCACCCTTTCTTGACAGGGACCTACATATAACCCCCCCTGTAGATAGTGCCCCACAGGTAACCCATCCCTATATATAGTGTCCCACATATAGCCCACCCCTGTAGATAGTGCTTCACATATAGCCCACACCTGTATATAGTGTCCCACATATAGCCCACCAATGTAGATAGTGCCCTACACACAGCCCACACCTGTATACAGTGTCCCAGATTCTGCCCACCACTGTAGATAGTGCTCTACATATAGCTTCCCCTGTATATAGTGCTCCACATCCCCATATATAGACCCAACCTGTAGATAGAGCCCCTCCAGTAGGTAATGCAGCTCACAGTTTTATTAGAAAAAAAAACTTTACATACTCTGTCCCACGCCATCTGGTGGCAATGCAGAAGATTGTTCCACAAATAGGAAACCCTCCCAAAGATACCAATACATAATTTTGTATTTACCCTCCTTTTGGGAGGGTTTCCGATTTGTGGAATAATAAAATTTATATTTGTGGACTAACATACGTCTAGAAGACTCTTTTTCTGTTTACATGAATATGAGGTGTATAAAGGTTTTCTTAATTATAGACTATGTCTTATGGTTATAATACTGCCCAAGGGGTATTATAGGTGCTAACTGGTGGCAATGAAGGCCTGCTCTCTTCTGAGCAGGTCCGCTGGGGCTGAACGATGCAAGCGACGCGATAAAAGGCTCTGATTGGCGGGGCAAGTCATTTTGCCCTGCAAATCAGCATCATTGTAAGGCGCTGAATGGTTGGGCACAGAATGTGCCCCGCCATTCAGCGCTAATGCATGTATTTGTATCTGAGTGTTATAGACAAAGGTACAATTCGTGCAAGAGGGGGTGGCGGCGGTTTCAGTTGCGCCGCCACCTTCTCAGAGAGGCAGTAGCAGCCTATAATATTAATTTGTATCAACGTCCAGAGGACGCAGATACAAGAGAATGTGGCTGTCGCTAGCAACGGGGCCGCCGGGCATGAGGGGGCCTGTGCCGCCCGGCCCATATAGCTAGTGTGTATTATAAATCATCGGTTGGAAGACAGGGGCAATTAAATAAATACTGAACTTTAGGGACAGTGGGTGATGAGGTGAGTTCTTAAACCTTTGTCTTTGGTACAAAGAGAAAATGGTATTCATTGTAGACATACTTTGTTTGGGCTCATACTTGAGACCAAGAGTATTTCACATATCAGACCATAGTTATTACATGACTATGAAATAATTATCTTGAACATGAGCATACCAGATATTCCTTGACTGCTCAGAAGGGTCTTGTTTATGTATTTTACTGAATTATAAATTCTTATGTGCTCATTACACGTTTTTACACGTTTTGAGAGGCGGAAACCGCTTTGGAAAATGCGCCTAAAAAATGGCCATAAATGTCTCCGATTGATTTCAATTTGAGTCGTAGGCGTTTTTTTCCTGCGAGCAGAAAAAACGTCTCGCGGGAAAAAGAAGCGACATGCCCTATCTTTGGCCGTTAACATCTCTGACCTCCCATTGACATCAATGTGAGGCAGAGAAAGCGTATTTTGCGGCATTTTTGCCCGCGGTGCGAAATGGCCGCAGACGAAAAACGTCGCAAAAAACGCAGCAAAAAACGCAGCAAAAAACAGGCAAACGGCGTGCAGGCAATTCTGCCTCTGAATTTTGTGTGAACATAGCCTAAAGGATAAACACCACTTGATATGTTATATACATGTTTTTCATTTAACTTTTCACACATGTTGCTGTATTGTTATAATGAAGTGCGGAAACAGACATAGGAAAAGGTTCCAAATGAGTGAATGGTTGTGATTCATAGAGTGGCAAAGAACTATTTCACTATAGAGTGACAAATATAATTGATAGTTGTACTTGTGATTACAGGGTTAAAGTAATTAGAAACACCTCTTATATTAGGTACCACAAATGTAAAAACAGCAGCTTAAAGTCAGGAAGTATAAGATACAGAAATACTAGGGCTAGAGCATGCCGCAGGGGAAGTCTCCGGGTTGTGGTGTGCTGTAGTTTTTTAAAGTGTGAATGAGATTTATTATAATCCAACTCTCTACTATGTAACATCTGGATACTACAGTAAATACACATGCAGCCCCAACTGGTTTCATACAATTTACAGGGCACAACAGGCATGCTTATTATGGAACTTTCTGGGGGTGGGGGGGAGGATAATACATTTTTAATGGGGAACTCTGGGCAAAAAAGAAATCTCTTTTCAACCCACTAAAATTTTACTTACCTGGAGTCCCATAATGCCTCAGATCATGACATTCTAGCAGCTACACAGGGAAACGTTTTAATCTGGCCTGTGCATAAAACAGCGGTCCCTCTGGTGTATATTACATAGTCTAGTGAAGTATTTAATTATTTATATAGAGAAATCAACACAACACAAATCATCATCTCATGTAATTGAGCTTGGGACTGTCGTCCCCCCCCCCCCACCAATTTTTTTTTCCAGAATCACTTTAAAGAATTTCTCACGTCTGGGCATTATAGAAAATAAACTTTGATGCGCCAATGTTGTAACTTATTGGTAAAACGCTCACCTTTTAATTTCCTGCTGATACAGCGCTGCCTGCACATGACTGCTCCAGCCATAGGAGGCGCGTGCTTAACCTGCAGCTAATTCATACAAGAGACTCATGACCCCCTTCTCTTGATTGGTGGGGCTCCCAGCAGTAGGGTACCCCCGGGGATCAAACATTTATCACCTATCCAGTGGATAGGTGATAAGTTGTTGTGTGGGATAACCTCTTTAACACCTTCCCGACATCCTCCGTATATATACATCAGAAGCCGGGAGGGAAACTATTTTACAGCCGATACTTACATGTACCGAGCAGGTTTGTAGATTTACCCTTCTTTGGCCACTTAAATGCCATGGTCAATAGCGTCTGTGGCATCCAATTGCGGGGTGCCGATGGTTGTCATGGCAGTCTGCCATCTTTGTGCTCCTATTAAGTCTTGCCAGAGGCATGGCTTAATAAAAGCTGGTAAAAACACGATTTACTGCAATACATTATGTGCATCTAAATAAGGTTGCCTTGTCGTGGCAGATGGGCCTACATAATTTATTATTTATACGGTTATCAAGCAATCTAAGGCCCAGTTCACACTGAGTTTTTCTACACTGATTTTGACGCGAAAACTGCCTCCCATTGGTGCTCTTTTTTGCCGTGGTTCCGCCTCTCACCTCCCATTGAAATGAACGGGAGGCAGAAAAAGTGTTATTCGCGGCTTTTTTTGCCCCCGGCGCTTAATGGCCGAGGGGGGAAAAATGCAGTGAAAAATGCCGCGAGGCCAGAAGGAATATTGAGGCAGATTTTTCTCACTGCAAATAAACTCTGTGTAAACAGGGCCAAAAAGTAAAGCAGGACTTCTGAATATTGACAGACTGCAGGCTGTTTTACCACACTCTGTAGTCCATATTCCATTAACAGACTACAGGCTGCTGTAAACAACAGCCTATAGTGTGCTGACTGGATAATGGGGCAACCAAAGCTACCTTGCTTTATTTTTAGATGGCAGCTGGAGTGATTCCATTATAGAGGCTGCCTGCTTTGCAATACCTTTTTGTTAGAGAGGTTCCCTGACCATAAGAAATTCACAAGATGCCCCACTGTTAGGGCTCTCAGTTTTCAGCTATAGTTTGTGGGGAACTCAGCAAGAAGGTGTTCAATTCCGCTGAAGCACCAGCCCACAGCATTACACAGTGTTCATTGAAATCAACTTACTGTCTGAGAAATGCACAGATGTGCCGGGTCCGCCAGAGTGAGCCACGCTATTCGCAGCCACCCCCCACTGTAATTTATGAGGGTACTGAACAAGGGACCCCTCTATTAACTAAGAATTCCCTATTAGGGTATTTCAAATTGGATTTTATTAACTGGACAATCCCTTTAATAACAATATATCAAGATAGTTATGTTCCCTAATATTTTACCAGAATATTTTGGGTTTTTAGGACGAAGCATCTTCTTCTTTTTTTCCCATCAATCCGGGATCTGAGTTATCGTCTGTGCCATCACCGCGAGGTAACTGTACGTCAAGGTATGGGAAGTTAGACTTCACCACAACTAACAGTTACGACGTGGTGCGTGAAGGGCTAAAAAGCATCCCTGGTACAGATATGGTAAAGACTATTATTTTATTATTGTTATTACTGTGTACGGTTTTATATTTATAGGATTATGAAGGTACAATAAATTTAACAAAGAATTTTGTCTCTTTAAAAACAGAAAATGTTTATAGCATACCTACTGGGACAACAATCATATGGAAACTTTCATTCTAATCACTGAAGAATAACTAGCATCATCAATAAGTCAGTAAAGTAAAACAGAATGCCCCACATTTATTAATCAGTTTATGCCACTTTTAAGAGTACGCTATGCCCTAAAAAGTCGCAAATCAAGGTTTACGTCATATTTGTGCAAAAATTTGCAACTTTTCTCAGCACTTGGCAGGTTAATAAATTTGCAGAGAAAAGTGGGTGTG
Organism: Rhinoderma darwinii; assembly: GCF_050947455.1. NCBI lineage: Eukaryota > Metazoa > Chordata > Amphibia > Anura > Rhinodermatidae > Rhinoderma > Rhinoderma darwinii. Next base: position 150,778,983 of record NC_134688.1, on the reverse strand, counting down.
GTTTTTATGGAATGGGTGTGGTCTCACAGATTTATTAGAAAGAAAGGCAGAAAATGGCACAAATTTCTGCGCAAAGCTAAAATGTAATTTTCTGCTGTTTGAAACAGTTCAAAATGCACTAAAAATATTAAGAGGCGTTTGCCTTTTAATAAATTTGGCACAAATCACTCCAACTATCTTGGGCCAATATTCTTGCCTCCGCCAGCACTGGGACATGACACATTTGGTGACAGAACAGATGACAGTGTTAAGCTGATGTCATTGATCTTCATCTGACAATTATTGAATTGTGTTTCAACAGGAAATGGTGTCACAAAGTTCAGTCATGACTATATTAATGTGGGATCTTTAAAGGTCTTTGACGGGGCTGCAAGAAACATTGCATTATAAAAGATTATTGGCATTTACAAGACTTGCTTAATATTTGGACTTCTTTTTCACTACACTTCTATAAATGTTATGTACGTATATGGAGATATGTTATTTAGTGCAATTGTATCTACCTACCTTATTGCATTCATTTATCACTTAGAGCATACATACGATTTGTAAGGTTATACTAAAATTGTATTATAGCTTAAATAGGAACTACAAAACTCAACTCAAAAATATGTCATAGAGACATATCAAAATTTTGGATTGGTGGGGGTCCGGGTGCTGAGACCCCCACTGTTGCTGAAACGAAGGTGCAAAAGTGATCCCGCTTGACAGGGAGTGCGATCACAGCCGATGTAGCAAAGCACTCAGCTGATCGCTTCTGCACATTCGTTTTAGCAATGGTGAGTTTTAAATTCTTTTTATTCTATAGATTGGTATAATTACAGCAATCACAGTATAGGCTTTTTATGTTTTATTACTTTTGCACAATAAAAAACACTTTAAAAAATCATTTTTTTTGTCTCTACATTTCAGGAGCTATACTTTTTTTTATTTTTCTGTGTGTTTATTTTTTATGTGTGTTTTTTTTTTTGCAGGATGGATCATATTTTTTAATAGAACCATTTTGGCGTACCTATAAATTATTAACTTTTATACATTTTTATTTGGGGGGGATGGGAAGAAAAGCATCTCCACCGTTGTTTTTGCATTCATAAATAATGTGTTAACTTTATTATATGGGTTATTACGATCGTGGCGATACCAATTTGTGTAATTGTTATTAACACTTTTGCAAAATAAAACAACTATTTATGGAAAAAATGTTATTATTTTTTTAAGTGAACAGTTTTTTTTTTTACCTGGGAACTTCACAATGTGATCTTCTGATATAATGCTTTGGTAAACTTAGTATACCAAATCATTACTGCCAGTCCGTGTAAAACTAACAGGCAATCTATTAGGCCGTGCTTCTGGCACAACCTAATAAGTATATAGCCATTGCAGGCCAGGGGCCTTTCTTAGGCACTTAGCTGCCATGGCATCCCATTGGTGGATGAAAAAGGGAGACCCTCATTCTGTAAAATCACTTAGATGCCATAGTTGCCATTATCCGCAGCATCTATGCCTGCGGATTCCACCACAAAATTCTTCCTCCCATTTATTTCAATGGGAGGCGGACGCTTCTTTCCTCACTAGCTGATTTTTTCAGCTAGCGAACAAAAGAAGCGTCCTGTACGATCTTTGGGGGCAGATTCAGCCCAAATCTCCCATTGAAGTAAATGGGAGTAGGAATCTTCCTGCTGGTGATAAGAATAATTCTGCGGTGGATTTTGGGGCGGGACCCACCAAGCAAAATCTGCCATTTGAACATAGCCTAAGAGGTCAAACGGCCGTTATCAGATTCATCTACGATCCTGGCTGTTGCAGCGGGATCCTGGCTGGCAGTCACAGCTGGGCTCCTGCGGTGATTGAACGGGCACAGCTCCGGTACTTGGGCAATCACAATGACATACATGTACGTCATTCTGCAGGAACAAGACCCCGCAGATGATGAACCTGTACGTCATTTTGTGTTAAGAGGTTAAAGTAGTATTTTTCTCTTGAGAGAATATGGAGCCACACATAGGTACTCCACACCCTGGCACCTGTAGTGCAGTCTGTTCACCACTGTACGGGCCAATGCACACAGAAAACCCATGTGTATGACAAAAGGTCTATTGTGACAATGCTGGACATACATGAAGGTGACGTTTTGACACCAATATCAGTCAGGATTGGGATGGGGTGATAAGTCATGAAGTCAAAAAATAAAAGAGGTTTCACTTACAATGGTTTTATCAGTGTCTTCTCTGGGGTCTACTCATCTGTGGCTCTTAAAACACCTGATGTGTATGGCTGGGTTTATACCTAGGGACATCTCACTTATTATTGGGGCAACAGTTTGTAAAATATCACTGTGTGTTAGTTACAATCAATCATTTTAAATTTTTTGCACAATTTTTTGCACTATTACAGGGCCGTTCTTTTCTCCAGTCTAGCGTATTTGTAAGCAGACTAGACCAATGCTAGGGATACAAAAGATACCACAACTTACACACAGAACTTGCACACCTGGACAAAAACAGTGTATGGAGTATCTGATTTTCTATACTCTATCATAGTTAAATACTTTTTCTGAAAAAGCTAACTACTGTAATCTACTCGCCCAATAAAAGTGTCATCTGATTCTTCAATTTCCTGCTTGAACTAATGGCTAACATGGTATAACACTCTCCTGCAGGGCCTAGAGATACTAACTTATGCACATATGCATCTATGCCCATGACTATACAAATGTACACACATACTCAATATAAACATGCAGTATTTCTCATCATGCCTAAAGCCAGACATTAGTTGAATAAGACATATCGTTCTAATGTCCAATCAGTGGCCTGCTATGTTGGCTCTCCAAGGAGTGTTGTAGACGCACTATCGTTGACAAATAGATTCTATTATATTCAGCCTGCAAGCACAGCATTTCTCCTCATTTAAATATTATATAATTGTGTGCCTTTTCAACACTGTGGACAGTCTATTCACCTGTTACAGGGTTACCACATATGGCATTCACTAGCATCAGCACCACTGGTAATCGGAGGGTCCCATAAAAATCATGCCTCTGTTTCCTCCCACCTTTTGTTATGTGTATGCTGTCAAACTATCTTAAAATAATTCTTGTTCTGTATGACAGACTATTAAGGAGGACTTGTCACCTCTCCTGACATGTCTGTTTTAGTAAATAATTGTATTCCAAATTAACTCCTTAATGACCGGGCATGTTTGTACCTTAATGACCAAGCCAGATTTGTCAAATCTGGTATGTCTGACTTTATCAGAGAATAACTCTGTGAAAGTTTTGAATATCCAAGTAATTCTGACATTGTTTTTTCATCACATGTTGTACTTTATTTTAGTGGTAAAAGTAGACTGATACGATTTGCGGAAATTAATTAAAAAATAGAGAAATTGAAGAAATTTTGTAAAAATTATAATTTTTCCCTATTTTTAACTGCAATATGTCACATATGTACATACATACTGCACAATTTTTTTAATTAAATATATATTTCCATCTCTTTACTCTATTTTGGCAGCACTTTTGAAAAAAAAATATTTTTTTTCAGCAATTTGGAAGACTTACAAGTTTAGTAATCATTTTATACATTTTGAAGTACATTTTGTTTTCCTGCACCAAGCCAGGTTTTCAGAGGCTCATAGGTGTCAGAATGGTGGAAACCCCCACAAGTGACCCAATTTTGAAAACTACACCCCTTAAGGTATTTATTAAGGGGTGTTGTAAGTATTTTTACCCCACAGTTTTTTTGTAAGAATTCATGCAAAGCAGGCGTAAAAAAATATAATTTCACTTTTTTCATAAAAGTATCACTTTGAAGACCGATTTCTGTGTAAAGTGACCATGAGAATGAAGAAACACACCCCAAAATATATCACCCTGTTTCTCCTGTTTTCAAAAATGCCCCCATTGTGACCCTAATGCATTGCTTGGACACACGACAGGGCCCGAAAGGGAGGGAACACCCGGAGGCTTTCAGGACTCATATTTTGCTTGAAAATGTTTTAGACCCTACTGTATATTTGGAGAGGTTTTGAGCTACCAGAGCGATAGAATCTCCCCATAAACGACCCCATTTAGAAAACTAGACCCTTTAAGGTATTTATCTAGGGGTGTAGTGCGTACTTTGACCCCACAGTTTTTTGCTAAATTTAATGCATAGCAGGTGAAAAAAAAACAAACAAACACTTTTTCCATAAAAGTATCACTTTGAAGACCGATTTCTGTGTAAAGCGACCATGAGAATGAAGAAACACACCCCAAAATATATCACCCTGTTTCTCCTGTTTTCAAAAATGCCCCCATTGTGACCCTAATGCATTGCTTGGACACACGACAGGGCCCGAAAGGGAGGGAACACCCGGAGGCTTTCAGGACTCATATTTTGCTTGAAAATGTTTTAGGCCCTACTGTATATTTGGAGAGGTTTTGAGCTACCAGAGCGATAGAATCTCCCCATAAACGACCCCATTTAGAAAACTAGACCCTTTAAGGTATTTATCTAGGGGTGTAGTGCGTACTTTGACCCCACAGTTTTTTGCTAAATTTAATGCATAGCAGGTGAAAAAAAAACAAACAAACACTTTTTTCATAAAAGTATCACTTTGAAGACCGATTTCTGTGTAAAGCGACCATGAGAATGAAGAAACACACCCCAAAATATATCACCCTGTTTCTCCTGTTTTCAAAAATGCCCCCATTGTGACCCTAATGCATTGCTTGGACACACGACAGGTCCCGAAAGGGAGGGAACACCCGGAGGCTTTCAGGACTCATATTTTGCTTGAAAATGTTTTAGGCCCCACTGTACATTTGGAGAGGCTTTGAGCTGCCAGAACGATAGAATCGCCCCATAAACGACCCCATTTAGAAAACTAGACCCCATAACGTAATTATTTAGGTATATAGTAATTATTTTGACCCCACAGTTCTTTGCTAAATTTAATGCATATCAAGTGAAAAAAAAAAGAATTTCACTTTTTTCATAAAAGTATTTGTTTGAAGACCGATTTCTTTGTAAAGCGAACATGAAAATGAAGAAACACACCCCAAAATCTATCACCCTCTTTCTCCTGTTTTCAAAAATACCCACATTGTGGCCCTAATGCGTTGTTTGGACACACGGCAGGGCCCCAAAGGAAGGGAGCACCCGGAGGCTTTCAGGACTCATATTTTGCTTGAAAATGTTTTAGGCCCCACTGTACATTTGGAGAAGCTTTGAGCTGCCAGAACGATAGAAACTGCCCATAAACGACCCCATTTCGAAAACTAGACCCCTTAAGGTATTTATCTAGGGGTATAGTTAGCATTTTGACCACACAGGTTTTTCGCTAAATATATTGGAATTAGTCTGTAAAAATTAAAATGTACTTTTTTTCTGAAACAACATAGAAATTTTTATTATTTACAAGGAATAACGAAGAAAATGCACCCCAACATTTGTAAAGAAATGTCTCCCGATTACGACAATACCCCATATGTGGTAATAAACTGCTTTTTGGACCCACAGCAGGGCTCAGAAGGGAAGGAGCGCCATTTGGATTTATGATTTTGCTGGAATGGTTTTCGGTGCCATGTCGCATTTGCAATGCACTGGAGGGACCAAAACAGTGGAAACCCCCCAAAAGTGACCCCATTTTGGAAAAACCTTCAAGGAATTTTTCTAGGGGTATAGTGAGCATTTACACCCCACGGGTCTTTTGCAGAGTTTATTAGAATTAGGGCGCGAAAATTAATATCAAAATTTTTTCCACTAAAATGTTGCATTTTCTCATTTTCACAAGGGATAAAAAAGGAAAAAAACAACCATTTTTTATAAAGCAATTTCTCCCGAGTACGGAAATACCGCACATGTGGTCATACGTTTTTTCATTAGAAATGAATTAACCCTTTCAGGACTGATCCATTTTTTGCTTTCATATTTTAGATTTTCACTCCCCGCTTTCCAAGAGCCATAACTTTTTTATTTTTCCATCAATAGAGTGGTGTGGGGCTTATTTCTTGCGGGAGGAGCTGCAGTTTTTATTGGTACCATTTTGGGGTACATGCGATTTATTTTTTTTTATCACTTTTTGTTCCATTTTTTTGCAATCCTGAGCAAAAAACAGGAATTCTGACACTGTTTTTTAGGTTTTCTTTTTGCGGCGCTCACTGTACGCTATAAATGAAATTTTTACTTTATTCTGCGGGTTGGTACGATTACGGCGATACCATATATTTATAGGTTTGGTCCTTTTTTTTAGCGTTTGCACAATAAAATGACTTATTTATAAACAAAAAAAATTCTGTGTCACCATATTCTGAGAGCCATAATTTTTTTATTTTTTAGTCAAAAAAGCTGTGTAAGGGCTTGTTTTTGCGGGACAGATAGAAGTTTTTATTGGTACTATTTTTGGGAACATGCGACTTTTTGATCACTTTTTATTCTTTATTTAGGGAGCGGTGGTGACCAAAAAAATTGTGATACTGTCGTCGTTTTTTATTGATTTTTTTGGGGGTGTTCATCGTGCGGGGAAAATAACATTACAGTTTTATAGTTGGGGTCGTTACGAACGCGGTGATACCAGATATGTGTACTTTTTTAACGTGTTCATTTTTTTTCTATAATAAAAGTTTTATTATAGGAAAAAAAGCAGTTCATGTTTATATCACTTCTAACTTTTATTTTTACACTTTTTTTAAAACATTTTTATTACTTTTTTTTACTTTTTTAACTTGTCCCACTAGGGGACACTTAGGGTATGTTCACACGGCCTATTTACGGACGTAAATCGGGCGTTTTTGCCCCGAAATACGCCCGAAAATAGCGCCTCAATAGCGCTGACAAACATCTGCCCATTGAAAGCAATGGGCAGACGTTTGTCTGTTCACACGAGGCGTATATTTACGCGCCGCTGTCAAAAGACGGCGCGTAAATAGACGCCCGCGTCAAAGAAGTGACCTGTCACTTCTTTGGCCGTAATTAGAGCCGTTATTCATTGACTCCAATGAATAGCAGCGCTAATTACGCCCGTAATTGACGCGGCGTTCAAGCGCCTGCACATGCCGGTACGGCTGAAATTACGGGGATGTTTTCAGGCTGAAACATCCCCGTAATTTCAGCCGTAACGGACGCCCTCGTGTGAACATACCCTTAGTCTTGCAGCTTTGATCGCTGCTAGAGTACATTACACTACACACGTAGTGTGATGTACTCTAACTGTCATTGTGACGTGACTGTCACACTGACAGGAAGCAGAGGAGGAACGGCCGGAGGCTGTTCCTCCGAGGCTTCCGTACATGGCAACCCGGAGGTCATTATCTGACCTCTGATTGCCGTGACAAGCATCGGTAGCCCCCACGATCACTTCTTGGGGGCTGCCGATGTGCTTCAAACCACTTAAATGCGGCGACGGCAATCCGTCGCCGCACTTAAGGGGTTAACTGCCGAAATCAGCGGCGATGGTCCGCTGTCCGGCGAGACTGATGTCTCAGCTGTCTAGGACAGCTGTCAGCACGGGTCTGTCACTCTGTGTTTACACAGAGTGACAGTTTGAAATGCGGACGAAAATGCACGTCCTGGTGCGGGAACTAGCAGCCGACCAGGACGTGCATTTTCGTCCTTGGTCGTGAAAGGGTTAAATAACAATTCTGGAACGTTATGTTGTGGGTTTCCTCTGTTATTTCTCCTATAAATTTATGAATAAATTGACAATTGGGTGTTACCAGTTGAGTGTGTGTCCCTACCAAGGCTGACACTGTCCAATCAGGGCTGACCGAATTAGACTATATAGGTACTCACCTCTTTGTCAAGGGGAATGGTAACACCCAGTTGTAAATTTCAAAAAAAAGGAAAGGAAGCGGCTGGCATTGCCCTATTCAGACACAGTAATACACCTGCATGGAGATTACTCCTGGCATGTAGTCACATATGGAGTCAGCTTTATGATTGTCACCCGGTGCTCATCGGCAAGTACAGCACGTTGAATATTAAAATAAAAAAGATAGAAAAGTCAAGGCACTCACCGGTGAGTGACTAGATTTTTCAACCTTTTTTATCCCAGTTGTAAATTTATTCATAAATTCCAAGAAGGAATAACAGAAGAACGGCACAACACAGCGTTCTAAGCAGACGTCCTAAAATTGTTCTTTCATCTTTAGTAAAAGAAAAAAAAAGACACAGGAGAGGTGACAGGTCCTCCTTTAAGTCATGTGGTTGTGTTCTTATTAACCAAAATGGGCACCACAAAGTGATGTCAACAAAAATTATCACATTTTGGGCCCTTGAGTAATTTCTTACCTGCACATGTAGTGGTGCTCATCATACAATTTAGAGAAAAACTCAAGCAATCTATTTTTTTTATTAGCAAAGCTGGCCATAGACAATGATTTTCCCACATTATGAAAAGAATGTATATATTTTTTTTTCACAATTGGAAGCTTGTCGTGAAAGAGGAATACACAATTAGATATTTCCCACAATATGAACAATTTTTCTCCTGGAAAAACGTTTGTATTTTTGGAAATATTGTGCATTGCCCCACATGTACCTTTCTCATCCGATGCTAAAGATAGATGGAACAAGTCTCTCTACCACAGGTCTTTAAAAATCAATGAAAAGTTATGCATGCGATGCATATGATTTTTTTTTCTAATCTCATATAGCCTCTTTAAGATCTTTGAGACTTCCTCAGATTACTGCACAGTGCTTGGTATTAACGATTATTTTTCCCAGAATACAAATCATCAAATCAAGCACAGTGCAGACGTAAAGGGGTTGCCTGGTTTAGAAAACTTATTTTGAACACCCTAGTAGTGATTCTGAGTTCTCCTTTTAGGACCCTCATTTCTTAGCCTGAGTGGAGGATGGCTACAGAGAGTATCTCTCACACTGGAGGACCCAGAACGTCCATGAATTACACGCGCGGACTCTTGGCTTCAATGGGATTGGAAAACTTTATTTCTCCTATGGTGGTGCTAAAGGGAAATGAGACTACCATAGAATGATAGAGTACGACATGCACGTTCAAAATATATTAAAAAAATAAGAACATTTTATTGACACTAAAAAGACAAACAAGTTAAAAATGTTGTATACAAAAGTATAAACAGTGATCCACAATAAGATACTTTGTAAAGTGTGTACAGACCCCAAACTAGATCAGACCTGCCGGATTATATGTGAAGCACAAATAAGGACCCCACTTCCATGCATATAACAAATCCTAAAATAAAATAAGACCATATGAAAAATGTGACATGCAATACAATAAGACAAATACCCAAAGCATCATGGAAATCAAAAAGTTAGTCTAAGTCCGGCACGGGGGCACACACTAAAAAAAAAAGAGACCAGCCCAGGGAAATGAAACACTGGCAGGTTTACCCAGAATGGATTGCTCGGGGTCCCAGTATGGAGACAACCTGTGAGCAGTTTACAGTCAGAGGAACTTTTGAACAAAAAAGGGTTTGTCCAAAGCGGACAAGCCCGTTTAAGCCTGCAAGAAATGCTGGGAGATTGCTCCTCTGAGGACTGCAAGCTTTTGAACGCAGCTCCGCACTATAATACATACTGTAACTCAGGATCAGTGCAAGGTTTCTAATGCAATGTATTTACAAAGTTATTCAACCTTCAACCTAATCTGCTCATGTAGATCATAATATGTATTAGTTCATTTTAATCTAAATATGGAAAACAATACACAAATTATGGAGAAGTTATTAGGGTCTTTTCACACTGCATTTGCAGCGTACCCTCAGTGTATGGTACGACATGACATGGTAAGAAACATCTGTCTAAGGTATACAGCTGGAGTCTAACAGATGCCCTAAATGCAGTGTAAATAGACTATTACCTGGCACGAATTCTTTATAATAAAATAGTCTCACCTAGAATCTCACCATGTTAAAATCTGGAGCACGTCCTATATATTGAAGCTACTTGCAGGAGTTAAAATGTGTGTTCTCCCTGGATTAATAAGACACCTGTCCTGGAACTCACAGACATATTGGTTTTTGAATCCTGACACAATATTCAAACTCTTGGAAGTTCTTACAATGCCAGAGGAACTTACTAACTAAGCCACAGAGTCAATTCAACCTAGCGAAACTGGACCCAGTAGACAGGGTTATCAGAGTTTTGTGTAGAGATAATTACAGCACTAAAGAGAGCATATGGGCTGTCAAGTCTGGCACATGGCCTGCACCAGCTGTTACCTGGGTGCCTTGGAAAGCCTATTGAACAGCATTTTGGGCACAGTACAGCTTCATGCAGACATTCCAAGATTTCTATTGGGACCTCTTCATAATAAATTTATTTTCTATATTGGGGAGCTTTAAACTCTATCATATAATTGAGTAAACTGTGTTTTTCTGCTTTGTAATTAGGATCATGTTCTTTAGAAATGCAGAATAGTAATGTTTTATGTAACTTTCCATTACTACACACAGAGACATTCTACTGGAGTGGTCTATTTGCCAAAAATAAATTGGAAAAAGAGCTATGTGATGTTTTAAGCACCAAGATGTTAACTAATATAGATGAAACTTAATATTTCAACATGTGCAGAAGGGCTAGAGGAAAAAGCAAATGTCAATGACTGATGTATACTATGTGTGCTCGGTAGGCAGATGTTCTGTAAAATAGACATTTCTATTCTACAGTGGCTCTTGTGTTTGGCTTTAGTTACTTCTAGTATTTCAGATAAATGCAACATGGCACATCAATTGCACTATACATACGAAACAAAAGCGGGAACAACATTGAAATTAAAATGACAGGAGGCATTTAGCACAAGGGTGGGTCAAAACATTAAGATATATATATATATATATATATATATATATATATATATATATATATATATATATATATATATATATATATATATATATGTATATATATATATATATATATATTTTCATATTCACAGTTGCAAGAAAATGTAAGTGTTAACTTGGATATCTGCATTAATTGCTAATAAAACATTTTCAGATTCTTATCTAAATTAAAATTATAAACAACCACAATCTAACTAAACTAATAACACACAAACAGTTGTACTGTCCATGTATTTTGTTAAGAACATTGCGTAAACATCCACAGTGCACGAAGACAAAATAAGTGAGCCTCTGTGTTAATGACTTCTCCAAGAGCTAATTGGCAAAAGGAGATTCTATAAAGAAGATGAGATTGGAAGTGTGGGTTTTACAGGTGTTTTGCCCATTAAATAAAGGCACACAAAGCCTGGTTACTGACAAATCTGTTCTTTTAAAAAAAGATTGGTTAGTGTGAACCCTGCCTCGAGGCAAACAACTTTCAGAAGACATTAAAATATGTGTTATAGAGAAGAATGAAGATGGAAAAAGGCTACCAAAGCATAACTAAAGACCTGGATGTAGAACAAATCCACGGTTAAACATATTGTCTACGAATAGAGAAAATTCAGGACTGCTAAAATCACTCCAAGTGCACAACAGGCAGGCACTTCCTGAAAGAGTTGAGAAAGAACCCAAGGGCACCAGCAAAAGACCTACTTGTAATGATAGGGGTAGGGAAACGGACAAGTGAGCCCTAATCTACCCGCCACTCTGTCCCTGCCTACTTGCAACGACCCGCCCTAGGCGACGGGGTACAACTGGGCGGCGGTCCCTACGCTCAGTAAGTGCACGAGACAAACATACAAGGGAATATAAAGCAAAGGGAAAGGGGCAGTTGCCCACGGCAACACCGTGAGCAACAGAGTGGTGAACAAGCCAAGTCAAACCAGGAGAGCACGGGGTACCAAACGCAGAGCAGAAGAGTAGTCAGAAAGTCAGGGTCAGTATGGAGCAGGATCAAATAGTTAGGAGCTATAGCTGGGCCAGGAAACCACACGGAAAGAATCACAAGCAAGGAGGAACAGGAAAGGCAGGTATAAATAGACAGAGGGCGGGAGCTAGCTGAGTCTGGCCAGGCTGCGATAGGCTCTCCCACTCCTAAGCCTGCCAGCCTGAGTGGTGGAAGCTGGAGTCAGTCTCAGAGAGATAGACTCAGGTGAAGACTGATTACCTATGGAAGTTAACCCCGAAGCTGTGCCTGGCAGATCCTTTACACTACTGAAGATTCTACACACTGCAAAAACCAGTGTTCATGTGTTCACTATTAGAAAAACACTGAAGAAGAATGGTGTTCATGAAAGGACAACACAAAGGAAGCTACTGTTGTCCAAAAAAACATGGAGTCCCGTCTCAAGTTTGCCCGGGACCACCTTTTTCTTCCACAATGCTTTTGGGAAAAACTTCTATGGACAGTTGAGACAAAAGTTAAACTTTTTAGTATAAATGAATCAAGTTTGGAGAAAAAAAGAACACTGTAGAACAAACACCAAAACCTCACCCAACTGTGAAGGATGGTGGAGGGAGCATCAGGGTTTGGGGCTGCTTTGCTGCCTCAGGTTCTGGATGCCTTGCGATCATTGAGAAAACAATGAATTCAAAGGTGTATCAAAATATTTTACAGGAGATTGTAAGAGTAGCAATCCATAGCCTCAAGCTGAAGAGCTGATGGGTGGTGCAACAAGACAATGACCCAAAGCACACAAGTAAAATAGATTTGTGTTTTGGAATGGCCAATTTAGAGTCCTGATTTGTCACTATCGAGATGCTGTGGCAAGACCTGAAGGGGGCTGTGCACACATGGTATCCCAGAAATGTTGGTGAATTGAAACACAATTGCAGGAAGGAATGGTCCAAAATTCCTCCTTAACGTTGTTCAAATCTCATTTGCAGCTGAACAAAAGGAGACAATTGGTGGAGGTGATTGCTGCTAAAGGGAACTCTACATGTTCAAGGGCTCACTAGTAATCAATGCAGAATCCAGGTAATTTGCTTACTTTTTCTTCCAACTGTGTATAAATAAATAAATATATATATATATATATATATATATATATATATATATATATATATATATATATATATATATATATACAAAACAAGGCAGCACTCCAGAAGAATTTGGTGAAAAAAAGTGTGGAATTTTCACCGGATTCTTCAGTGGGGCAGCCTGATTTTGGATATATTTGTTTGGTCTTTGGTCCTACCTAACCCTGGCAGGCTTGCTCCCATCCATGTTTGGCGACTGTGCGGCTGGTTGTTTTGTTTTATATATATATATATATATATATATATATATATATATGTATATATATATAAATACACACACACATAACAAAAGAAAGCCCAGAGCGGCACCATATGAGAAAAAGGGGAATGGGCGCAAGCCTAAGGATAAAGGCTATATCCTGTTTAATACTATACCAAAAAAAGCAGTTGCGTCTGCTGAAACGTCGCTTATGGATTAAAGTTCACCAAGACTGGTTCTTCACCTTGATATCCAGGAGTGCTGCCTATTTATTTTTTTAAAGTATGTATATATATATATATATATATATATATATATATATATATATATATATATATATATATATATATATATAAATATATATATATATATATATATATATATATATATAAAAGGAACAAATGAAATATAGGAGCTGCACTGTAGATGTGGTGGGTGCTATCCTCAGAGGAATCTTGACAAAAGACCTCAAAACGACATTAAACCCCAATCCAAAAGAAGAGGCAGCACTCCGATGGTATAGAAAAATACAAAATGTATTCACCCAACATACAGGCAACGCTTCACCTTCCCATTGAAGGCATTTTGTGTTTTTCTATACCATCGGAGTGCTGCCTCTTCTTTTGGATTGGGGTTTTATATATACATAAGTGGAAAAAAAGAGCTACTTTATTAGCCCTGGTGATAAATTAGCTATTTTTTCAATTATGTTGGAGTGCTGCCTAGATTTTTGAAGTTTATATCCCGAAGGGACAACGATCAGATCCCTGGGGTATGCACCCACTTTTATTATCACCGGTGCTGCTGGAATGTGGACTATGTTGTATACAGTATATATATAAAAGATATATATATATATATGTTTTTCTAGATTGATATCGATGTTCATAAAATAAAGAGTATATGAAACTGAGCCATCAGCAAAGCAATTTCTCAGAACATGAACCATGAAATGTCACATAATTAAACCCTTCCATTACATTACAATGATTGAGTTTAAAATATTTAAGCTGCGGTTAAATGCTTTACTATTTCAGTCTAAAATATTATGAAATGAGTAATCAATTACACGTGAGTATATTAGTGCAGTATATTCTGCAAGCTTTAGAAAATAAAATAATCCCCCAGAAGAACCTTAATTCTTATCCATGGAAAACATTAAACTGTTAAGCGCTAACAACTAGAATTAGTCCTTAAATCTCTAATGAGAATAATAAAACACGAATGCTGTAACTCGATAAGGCCTGAATTTACTCGCTGTTAGTAAAAGTTCCTGATCCAGCATTATGGCTTTTTACTCCCTGAGGTCCAGGAAACAATATCTGTCCTTTAGGAACATCCTCTGTGGTAAGCAGTTCTCATCTCTGGCCTGTCATTGGACAGAGATAGCTGTGTAATATCTTGTAACAGAAGCTTTATGAGAATATCCATTACTGATTTCAATCAATCTAAAGTAACCAATTTGATTTAACCCTTTCTGAGCACAGTTTAAAGGTTTTTATGTCCTTGTCGGCAACTTTGCCAGTACTGTTTAATATGTTTGTTCTAACTGCTATGGACTGTACAAATGTTACCTATTCTAACATAAATGCAATATTAAGAAATGCTAATATCTGCTTTAGTTTCAGCAATAGCATTTACAGTTCCTATACGTAAATATAAAAATCATAGTAACATTTTTATTATTAATAATAGACATGGGCAGCTAATGTAAGATTTTCATCCTTCCAAACAGCATTATTCCCCATTTTCCATTATTCAATGCACATTTTTTAACTGTGTAATGACGTAGTATAACTGCAATGTAAGTAAATAGTAAGTAATGTATCGTACATATGTTTCCATGAAAGAACCAATTCATTTCCAAATATAGTAGCACATTTTAAATACTGTGATTTTTGTGTCTTTTATCTTAAATACGACACACGCACGATTGTATACTTTGACAATTCCTATATATTAACTTGAAAGATATATAACTTAGGTAATGTTGTTTAGTAATATTTTAAATGACTCCATAGCTGTAAAATAAAAAAATGAAACAGTTAAATGGTTAAAATAATTGGATTGTAGGACATTTTAGCTTTGACGTGTATGTTTCTAAGAGTACTAGCTACACATTCCTGTTGGCATGGCATAAGGCATATGTTGCAGTTCAAAGATCCAGTACTGTATATGATTGATCCTCATTATGTCCATAGAGGCAATATGTATGTATTATTAATCAGATTCTGTAGTTCTATGGGTATTGTAATGTTTAATTTAGTGTTACACCTCTGTTCTAAAGATATCCAATAGAACGCTACACAACTTGTTACCTACATCAAACATGGCATTCAACAAACTGTTTACTCAAAATATGCAGAAAAGGGATGTGACATGCGCTCAATAAATACCGCCAAACCGGCCAATGAGAAGTCCCAACATTGACACACACACAGCTTCATTCTCCAACCAGACTGCACAGTGAACTTCAGCACTTCAAAGACATGGCGGAGAACGTAAAGAAATTTCATAAACTTTCAAAAACCTATCATTTATGTTAATGCAATAATGAAATCTCATCCTATTACATGAATAAACCGCAATATCACCTCACTAAACCATATATATTGGATGTACACAAGACATAAACACTGCATATTATGCATAATATTACTAAATAGTTTGCACTACAATAAACATGATAATATTTTCATTCATGTAAACCACATTCATTCTTAGTTGTATCACATATTTTAATATTTAGTCAATATTGCTGGAAATTCTACAATACAACCACTCGTTCTAATTGCATTGATCAATGACAGAGCTGAAATGACTTGAACTGGCCTCCGGATATGCTCTAAATACATTAAACATGCATAAAATAAAGCATTGCATTGGGTAAAACATGGCGGTTGGTCCCACAAGGCTGAAAGACATTATACTGCCTTCAGCGTCATTAATTAAAGTTCCTTTAGGCCCAAATGTAAAGTAGAATAAAAGTAAGGGTAAAAGACACAATTAAAAATCCCCCTACTATGGTTTGTGATATTTTTACATTATGTCTTGAGCTAGGAATGACTTAATGTAAAAGATACAATTGGGTTCATGAGAGGAGCCGTCCCAGGGGATTAGCCCATTGGGGAATGTTTTCTTCAGGGACTGTTTTTTATTGATACTCTAATATATACATGAGGGAGGATTATCTCTGCTGTGCAGTTTACTATTGTATATCCTGTATATATCAGATTGCTGAGTTGTATACATATGCATTGTGCCAAGCCCACCCGAACTTCTGTAGGTCTATAGCACAATAAGAATTCTAGTTTACTTTTTACACCATAGAATATTCACATATAAGGCAGATTATGACAAGATTACTGAATATTTGTATGGCATCGCTTTCAAGATTCCTATGAACTGGCTCAGTTAAGTAAAACAGGATGGGCTAGGAATCATAATGATTTTTTTTTTTCATTATTAGCTGAACGTATCATAAACATTCATCTTTGACCAGATATTAAAAAAGTAATTTAGTAAGGCCCTGAAAACATAATGAAAGACAGTATTTTATGCAAATAATCATACAACATAGCAGAAATTTCGGCACCCCATGTGCAGTATTCTCAGCGGAGGCAAGGGAAGAAAATGGAATAAAAGCATAGGCAAAATTAAAAATAAAAAAATAATAATACTTATTGGAAAGAGAAACATTAGCAGTCTACCCTTGTCCATAAAAAAAATTTGTTTTAAAATAGAAAAAATTTCCACACGTTAGATGTGGATATAATAAAATACTAGGTGAAATTCTTAACCGAAATATTACATTTTTAATTTTTTTTTTGTTCATCAAATGTCTGAGAAATCCCCTTAATGAAACAAAGAAGGTCCTGTACAGCAGACTTCATATGCCCAGAGTGATAATGATGTCATTAACCCCGTTAACTGGGTGCCAGTGAAGCAGCACTCTCACAGCTGAAGACATAAATCTGAAAGAAGTTTTTGCAAGATTCTCCGTCTTACCTTTGAAGTACAGTTGGAAGGTCCGGCGGATGGGAATCAGAAAAGTACACAGAAAAGAAGCAGCCTGGCAGCTTGTAGACATGTGTATTGCTAGGCCCCATGGGCTCTTTCGTGCACCATACAAGCATGAAAAAAACACCATGTTACACAGTAAATCAGATAAAATGTGTCAGAAAAAGAACAAAAAGAAAACAAGCAAACCCTCAGACCAGTACAAATAAATGAGAGAAAAGCAATTGTGGGGCTGCTCAAAGCCTTTTTGCCTTGCTGAATGAAAGCAATCCCTAAGACTGAATGGGTAATGAGATCCTGGCTCCTGAGATTTTAGCTTTCTTAATCATGTTCATAATTAATTCAAGAACATTGATAATTTCATTACATTCTTTTTGTCTTATCAATAAATGATGTGCCTGCACTTTTGGTCCTGTGTACAGGGAGAGAGGAGATGCTTTGGGTAATACTGCACCAGGAATAGTGGCTGCATCAGAGCTAAGAGGTGAAGTAGTAATTATTATTCTTGACCAGGCCTCTATTATCAGAAGAAGATGACAAGCAGCTAGAAATAATTGATAAGCTTTAATGCACAAATGCAATCCGTTGAAAGACGATCTGCTGCGTCTGCTGCTTGTAGAACTTTTTTTTATAGTCTTCGAATAATTCCACATTTGAAAACAATTGGCAAATGTTGATACGCCCGGTATGGCCTCTCTGTAAGTCATTTCTGAAATCGATAAGCCTTCAAGTGTACTGTTTTAAGATGTATTTATCTATACCTAGCAGATCTATATTTTCTTGCTTGCTTTACAAAAAGCATCTTTATGAGCTTTTCAATGATAAACAGCAAACGTTCAGGAAATAGTGGATCAAGCTTTCCACAGACGCTTAAAAAAAACAAAAAAAAAACCAGCAACCTGTTTTTCATACTGCTAGGTTATCCTTTATAACTGTGCTGTCCTCGAGCGGAATCGTGGCAGCCAATTTATTTCTTCTGTCTTTTAGCATGGTCGGTTGCTGGCAAATGCTCATTAATAATAGTAATGCAGATTAATATTACTTGTTTGTGTGTCATGGTTACGAATAAGACACAGGAATTTTTTAGTCTATACTAGCTTACAAGCTGTGGTAGCTTTCGACCCAGGTCAGGGGCTTGACAAATTTTTCCCATTTACGGAAACATTTCGGAAATATTTATCTTGACAGGTTGATCTGATAACTAACAAACTAGTCTTTGAGTCAAATGGCCTCATCACTTAGTGCACCATGCTGATGGTTCTGATGTGACATTGATGTATGTGACATGGATGATATATACATTGGATGGTTTTATCAGTAGTTTATTGAATTGCTTATTTCCCTGAGGACAAAGACCTGTCCCTAAATGTGTGTTCTTTGTTAAGACTTACCAGATTGTGGATTAATATTGACATAACATTCAATTGGGATATAGCCTATGCTTAATTCTCTAAAAAGAATAGTTAAATAAGCTAAAAGTGACTTTAGAGGAAAAATACCTGCCTTTTTTTTTTACTATAAGATGATTATTGTACTATAAAATAAATGCCTCATTTGTTATATTATTATTTTATTTGTTCCATCTTTTAGTTGGATCAGAAGTTTTGTCTACATATGTGAGTTACCGTTAGGTGTGAAACCACCATCTATTGTTGTAGCAGATGTTTGATCATTTGTTTACATAATGGCTTATAGGTATTTTCCGAGATCCGGATGTATTTTGGAAAATCGCTTTAAAGGGAACCTGTCACTAGATTTTATGGCACTAGGCCACCAGCATGTCATTATACTGCTAGGGTCTATTGTCCTAAACATGCCCCTCTTAAAACTGCCTGTTTTAACATTTTGTCTAAAAATAAGTTACAGTTACTAGAAAAGAGTCCTGGGATGAGTCCAGCGGCATCCTGCGATTGTGCAGTTGAAGCCGAGGCTGGTACACCTTGCTTGTAGGATGCTGCTAGACTAATCTCAGGACTCTTCCTGGTAATTTGAAACTTCTTTAAGACAATATGCTACGGCTCAGTTCACATATAGTTTTTTTGGGCACGTCAAAGGTATACTCCTATGTGCCCAGAGCCCCAATGCACCCAGTGTATGCAAAAAAAGCGTCCTTTTGGCAAGCTTTTTTTTCACTGTCTAAAAAAGTGTGGTCGGAGCAATGGAAATCTTTCACAATACAACTACATTAATAAGTAATGTATTTTTATGTAATAAAATCAATGCTGAATATTTTGTTGCCGCAGGATAAACCCTTCTACTAGAATATTCTAGTATTTGTAAGGAGTGGCCTGATTTTGCACCTTGTAATTCTTAATATGACAATTGATCAGATCATAGAAAAAGTTGATTATTCTAATAATAACTAAATATCAGCATGCTTGTCTGTAGGGTTATGTTTGTGCTTATGGTCAGCTATTATGGCAGATTAGCATGATAGAGAGAGGTCCACTGCTTGAGAAACCTCTGTTAGACAAAGTAGAGTGCTGGTAACAAAGAGAAAATTTGTGGTTTGAAGGACCTGGCCTGTCCATGAATTACATGGTTGGACATTCATTTGAATGGCTGGCATGCAATACTATATTGTTTGGTCAGTGGCAAATGACAGCTAGTAGTTTCCGAAGTTGAATCCACTGACCTGATCGCCAGGCCTGCATCAAGTTCAAAAAGGGTTGTCTTGACGATACAACGTTTTTATGTCCCTATTCTAAAGAACACAAAAGGTACCTAAAGGTAGGTTACTAAACAAAAACTACATTTAAACCTACCATGAGTGTTGAAATAATAATCATAAAAATACCATGAGAAATCAAACTGTGAAATTTGTGGAAAAAGCCACATAAATTAAAGCAAACAAACCTTTTACAAAATGACAACCATTAATGATATTTAAAACTGTGATAAGGAAAGAAATAAAAAAATTCCTAAAAATTTATTGCAAAATAAACCGTCTGCTGTTATTTTCAGAGAGGTATGGATTCCTAAGGCTTTGTTCACATCTGCGTCGGAACTCCGTTTATGGGTTCCGTTGGACCTTTCCATTAGGGGAACTCATGAACAGAATCCAAACTGAAACAAACGAAACCATAGGCTTCCGTTTGCATCACCATTGATTTCAATGTCGACGGATCCGGTGCAAATGGTTTCCGTTTGTCACCGTTGTGTAACGGTTCCGTTTTTCTGACGGAATGAATTGTGCACTAGACTACGGTATTGATTCCATCAAAACAACGCAACCCATACACAACGGTGGCAAACGGAAACCATTTGCAACAGATCCGTCACTATTGAAATCAATGGTGATGCAAACGGAAACCTATGGTTTCTGTTTGTTTCAGTTTGGATTCCGTTCATGCTTTCCCCTGACGGAAATGTTCGATGAAACCCATGAACGGAGTCCCGACGCAGATGTGAACGGAGTCTAAGGTGAAGGATAATTTATATACCATAGTAAATAAAGAAGCCTTTATCAGTTCTTTACTGAACCACAATTCATCCAGTTCCTCAGACAGAAATAAAACACTTATTCCATTCATGGAGATATCCACTAATAGAGTAGGCATTTCCAAAAAGTTTATTTAGATTGAATTAAGTATGTTAGAAATTAAAAGGGGATGTTTCACTAAGACAATCCTTTCTAAACTATATAGTGATACACCTTCTTTTTTTCTAATCTGTTTTTATTTTCTGTAGATGATTATGGAGGCCACCATCTCACCAGAGTTGCTGCTCTGAGCTGTGAACAGCAGTTAAGAGATTTGCTTTACAGCAGCCACATAGACATAGAAAACCTAAGTCATAAAACAACCTATTGTCAATTGTATGATCTTGTGTAATCCTGCCAGCAATCAGAATAGGATGAGTGCTGAGAAGGGATCGCTACAAAACAGAAAGCGTGACACTGCAATATTTCAGGAATTTTAATACAGATAATAACATGGAAAATAATGAAAATAATTTTCTGATTAAAGATTCCCTTTAATTTCAAAAAGGGGATGTCTTCACAAGACAACCCTTTTAAAAGATTTTAACTATGTTAATTCATCAAGTATAAAATCCACTTCTCTCACTGAGCTACTCCGAAAGAATACTTTTCAAGCCTTTTTCAGAGAAAAATCCCTAACCAATAATAATGGCCCATAATCAAACCTCTTAATCAAAGGATAAAACACGGAAAGAAGAGAGTTCAAGGGACAGCATTGTCTCATCTGTTACCTTTCTCACCAGAGAAGTGGTTCCTCTAAGTCACAATCGCTTTGGCCCTGGCTAGCTTGGGGTGTGGAGTTTGAGGAGACTTTGCATTTTTCATCCCCCGCTATGTGGTATGGACTTTCCCGATCAGATTCCCTGGTCCCAGTCCCTAGAATAGTCAGATTGGAGGTGGGTGTGCTGTTGCAGAGTCAGGAATGTAGCCAGAGCTCATCAACTTATTACTGGTCACGAAGTAGCAAACTGAAGGAGAGACAGAACCGTATAAGAGGAGTAGAACCAAGTGACAAATCCAAAGGGCGAGACATGACCATAATCCTGGAGCAAAGTAGAGGCCAAGGTCAGGGCCAGGTTAAGAGTCAAATAGCAAAAGGAACAATAGACAAACAAGAGAAGTACCTTGATCTGTAAGCAAGGCATGGCAGGCTGATTCTCTTCTAAATAGGCCGCCAGGCCTGATGTAATCGGCAAGTGCCAGTTGGCCCGGCAATACAACGTTGCCGTCGGTGGTGAAGAGGAGAGCCATGGACAGATTTGGCAGGGACTCGTCGCTGGAGCGAGATGAGTAACATCACCTCAGTTACTGTAATGGCAAAAGCCTTACCTATCAGCTAATCAGAGTGAAGATTTTATAAAAATTTTAGTCTGCTGATAAACTGTCTTATGAGGCCATAATGACTGGCATAGTCCACAAATATGTAAACTTAATTTCCTCAAATATTAGATATGCAGTTATAAAAATTAGAAAATTAGAAAATACTTAAATCCCCCCTCACCCATACTGAAAGTAAAACTTGTCTACAAAAAACAAATTGAACAATTGAAATTTTGCTTGTATCTTCCTGTCAAAATTAATTAGGGAATTGGTGAGGCAGTTTTCAGTTTTGCTTGGATCCTTACCTTTGAATGACAGAATAGGGGCATATGCTATCAAAGAGTGAGGGGGTAAGGCTAAGTTTACACACAAAAAATTATAATGAAAGATTTGTTGATAGATCCTATTCATCTGTTATGGACTAAAAATGATGCCAAAGTGCATCAATCATCATCAGTTCCATTATGATCCTTATTTATTTTTATTTTTTTACAGGATCCGTCATGATGGTTGTTGTAATAGTCATTGAAGTCAATAACTGACATTTAAAAAAACCTGATACAGACTAGTTTTCAATCCTTCTAGATCAGTTCTAGTGCAAATAAAATGCCTGAAAATGAAATATAAGTGTGAACAGGGCCTATCCCTTCTTCCCGTGCAATTTCAAACGGAGACAAAAAGCTGTTATGCCACTGAATCTTTGAAACAATTTTTTTTAACAATATCAATGTTAAGGAATTTAAATGCCTGTAAGACATACAGTGAAGGAAATAAGTATTTGATCCCTTGCTGATTTTGTAAGTTTGCCCACTGTCAAAGTCATGAACAGTCTAGAATTTTTAGGCTAGGTTAATTTTACCAGTGAGAGATAGATTATATAAAAAAAAGAAAAGAAAATCACATAGTCAAAATTATATATATTTATTTGCATTGTGCACAGAGAAATAAGTATTTGATCCCCTACCAACCATTAAGAGTTCAGCCTCCTCCAGACCAGTTACACGCTCCAAATCAACTTGGTGCCTGCATTAAAGACAGCTGTCTTACATGGTCACCTGTATAAAAGACTCCTGTCCACAGACTCAATTAATCAGTCTGACTCTAACCTCTACAACATGGGCAAGACCAAAAAGCTTTCTAAGGATGTCAGGGACAAGATCATAGACCTGCACAAGGCTAGAATGGGCTACAAAACCATAAGTTAGACGCTGGGTGAGAAGGAGACAACTGTTGGTGCAATAGTAAGAAAATGGAAGACATACAAAATGACTGTCAATCGACATCGATCTGGGGCTCCATGCAAAATCTCACCTCGTGGGGTATCCTTGATCCTGAGGAAGGTGAGAGCTCAGCCGAAAACTACATGGGGGGAACTTGTTAATGATCTCAAAGCAGCTGGGACCACAGTCACCAAGAAAACCATTGGTAACACATTACGCCGTAATGGATTAAAATCCTGCAGTGCCCGCAAGTTCCCCATGCTCAAGAAGGCACATGTACAGGCCCGTCTGAAGTTTGCAAATGAACATCTGGATGATTCTGAGAGTGATTGGGAGAAGGTGCTGTGGTCAGATGAGACTAAAATTGAGCTCTTTGGCATTAACTCAACTCGCCGTTTTTGGAAGAAGAGAAATGCTGCCTATGACCCAAAGAACACCGTCCCCACTGTCAAGCATGGAGGTGGAAACATTATGTTTTGGGGGTGTTTCTCTGCTAAGGGCACAGGACTACTTCACCGCATCAATGGGAGAATGGATGGAGCCGTGTACCGTCAAATCCTGAGTGACAACCTCCTTCCCTCCACCAGGACATTAAAAATGCTCGTGGCTGGGTCTTCCAGCACGACAATGACCCGAAACATACAGCCAAGGCAACAAAGGAGTGGCTCAAAAAGAAGCACATTAAGGTCATGGAGTGGCCTAGCCAGTCTCCAGACCTTAATCCCATCGAAAACTTATGGAGGGAGCTGAAGATCCGAGTTGCCAAGCGACAGCCTCAAAATCGTAATGATTTACAGATGATCTGCAAAGAGGAGTGGGCCAAAATTCCATCTAACATGTGTGCAAATCTCATCATCAACCACTAAAAACGTCAGACTGCTGTGCTTGCCAACAAGGGTTTTGCCACCAAGTATTAAGTCGTGTTTGCCAAAGGGATCAAATACTTATTTCCCTGTGCACAATGCAAATAAATATATATATAATTTTGACAATGTGATTTTCTTTTTTTTTTTTTTATATATATATAATCTGTCTCTCACTGGTAAAATTAACCTAGCCTAAAAATTCTAGACTGTTCATGTCTTTGACAGTGGGCAAACTTACAAAATCAGCAAGGGATCAAATACTTATTTCCTTCACAGTACGTCATATTCATTTTGCAAGCCAGATAAGGATTTTACGGGAAACTACTTCCCTACAAAGTAGACAGGAACCTGGATATTGGTAAATCCCATAATCCCTCTACAAAATTAAGGGAAGCATGCCTAATACTCTTTAATTTAGAGGTCTTTACTTAATTTCATTATTTCATCCAATTTGTTTGCTGAACACAAAGCAGGTACTGTATTTTACTTTCTTGCTTTATTTTTACTATAACTTTAATATAAAAGATACTAATCTATTTTTAATCAGACTCTCCTGTACCTTACTGCTTCCAACATGTTTTAAAGAGAAATGCCAACTGTGTAACTAACGCGCATTTCACTAGTTTCCAGGCACGCCAGAGGTTCGGAGGTATCCCTCCGATGTGTATGAAAACGAGATGTGAGTTGAGCCTAACGTGCGTATTGTTTATTCACTATTCAGAGCAAGAGTCTGTTGAAACATTTGCACCAGGAAGCGAATGACAGCATAGGATCATCTAACTTTTGTGTCATTGGAGTTTTGACTAACCAGTCTGCAGAAGAATGAGAGGTTATAATACATCCCTCCAGCGTTTACACCTCTAGAAAAGATGGCTGCAATTACAAATTGCTAAGACAAGAACAACAGATAAGTATTGCGTTGTAAAGGGGGAAAAGAAGGTAGTTGAAGGTCGGTAAAAGTGGGGTTTGTTTGGAGTTTTCCTTTTCATTTTTTAACTTTACTTTAAATTATATTGTCCTAGCTAGACAATGCCTACTCAGAATGATACTTCCCCGGCGATCAGCTGATCGATGTGGGTCTGCAGGTACTCATTTCCCTAGTGAATCGGTGACAGTGCTTCATGGTCAGGTCTGCAGGAGCTGTTTTATCTAGCAGCTCCCTACTCATGCTGATAGAGGAGAGTACGAAACAGCAAACCCTCTCTAGGACATATAAAGGTCCTAATAGAGCACATGGCAAAGGAAAACTGCAAATGGAACAAACCACTTTAGGAAGCCTTGGAACTTAAAGAGGAACTGTCCCTAGGTTATATAAGTTGAATTGGTTTATTGTTTTTTTTTTTTCTTGATTTATGTGCTGTTTTTCTTTTTTTCCTGGACCACTCAGTTCCAGAGATATGGCCCACTGTTGTATTGGCTCCCTCTATTCTAATTTGCTGTAGTTAGCCAACAGGGTGTGAACTACCCTTAAGCTGCCTCACCTCACACTGATTGGTCAGCATCAGAGGCAGAGAATAAAGTTCCACCAGAGGAGATTGAGTTCATGCCCCCATGGCTAATTACAGCAAATTAGCACACAGGGAGGTAACAAAACAGTGTGCCATATCTCTGGAATGGGGGGGGGGGTCCAGGACAAAAAAAATAAAGCCAGCTGGAATCAGGGAGACAGCTCTATTCGGGTTAGTTAACCAGTTCAACTTATATGACCTAGATATACAGTGAAGGAACTAAGTATTTGATCCCTTGCTGATTTTGTAAGTTTGCCCACTGTCAAAGACATGAACAGTCTAGAATTTTTAGGCTAGGTTAATTTTACCAGTGAGAGATAGATTATATAAAACAAAGAAAAACTGAAAATCACATAGTCAAAATTATATATATTTATTTGCATTGTGCACAGAGAAATAAGTATTTGATCCCTTTGGCAAACAAGACTTAATACTTGGTAGCAAAACCCTTGTGGGCAAGCACAGCAGTCAGACGTTTTTTGTAGTTGATGATGAGGTTTGCACACATGTTAGATGGAATTTTGGACCACTCCTCTTTGCAGATCATCTGTAAATCATTACGATTTCGAGGCTGTCGCTTGGCAACTCGGATCTTCAGCTCCCTCCATAAGTTTTTGATGGGATTAAGGTCTGGAGACTGGCTAGGCCACTCCATGACCTTAATGTGCTTCTTTTTGAGCCACTCCTTTGTTGCCTTGGCTGTATGTTTCGGGTCATTGTCGTGCTGGAAGACCCAGCCACGAGCCATTTTTAATGTCCTGGTGGAGGGAAGGAGGTTGTCACTCAGGATTTGACGGTACATGGCTCCATCCATTCTCCCATTGATGCGGTGAAGTAGTCCTGTGCCCTTAGCAGAGAAACACCCCCAAAACATAATGTTTCCACCTCCATGCTTGACAGTGGGCACTGCAGGATTTTAATCCATTACGGCGTGATGTGTTACCAATGGTTTTCTTGGTGACTGTGGTCCCAGCTGCCTTGAGGTCATTAACAAGTTCCCCCCATATAGTTTTCGGCTGAGCTCTCACCTTCCTCAGGATCAAGGATACCCCACGAGGTGAGATTTTGCATGGAGCCCCAGATCGATGTCGATTGACAGTCATTTTGTATGTCTTCCATTTTCTTACTATTGCACCAACAGTTGTCTCCTTCTCACCCAGCGTCTTATTTATGGTTTTGTAGCCCATTCCAGCCTTGTGCAGGTCTATGATCTTGTCCCTGACATCCTTAAAAAGCTCTTTGGTCTTGCCCATGTTGTAGAGGTTAGAGTCAGACTGATTAATTGAGTCTGTGGACAGGAGTCTTTTATACAGGTGACCATTTAAGACAGCTGTCTTTAATGCAGGCACCAAGTTGATTTGGAGCGTGTAACTGGTCTGGAGGAGGCTGAACTCTTAATGGTTGGTAGGGGATCAAATACTTATTTCTCTGTGCACAATGCAAATAAATATATATAATTTTGACTATGTGATCTTCTGTTTTTTTTTTTTTATATAATCTATCTCTCACTGGTAAAATTAACCTAGCCTAAAAATTCTACACTGTTCATGACTTTAACAGTGGGCAAACTTACAAAATCAGCAAGGGATCAAATACTTATTTCCTTCACTGTAGGTCCTTGTCAAATGAGCTGTATTTTGGTGAGTCCTGAATGGTCAATAAAATATCTATAATATGAGAATCCTTGGAATACCCCAAATGAAAAACCTTCCCACCAACAACTGTTCTGGAATACCAAAGACAATTGTGCTAGCCCTAAATTCTGTAGCCCTCGACACCGACTCACAGGTGCCTTGAGGCAAATACAGCCCTGGTCTTACATTTTGTTACATTTGTCCTAAATGTAGAAGTGGCTATATTTTTGTAACAATTTTTAATAAGAATTCAAAAATCTAATAATACTCGGTGGTTCAGTGATTCAGAGGAATATCTTGACAATTCAAGCTTCAGAACTTCAAAACGTCAGAAATAACAATCATGTAATAGTCATTTTAGCACACAGAATTTACATACAGTAGATACATCAAATTGCACTTCATTCATACAATCATTCGAAGTTATCTTTTTATGTTACATGACAAGTTAGGAGCTAAATTATTTTAGCCGTAGGCCAAGTGCTAAGCAACATTTGATGTTGAAAAGTGCACTTAAGCTTTGTAGATTTGCAGAGCGTAATGTCCTGTTACATTTAATTTGATAATGTTTTCTATTTTTTTTCTAAAACTTCTCAGCAGGTCTAGTATAAACATTTTTATTTAGTTAGAATTCTCTTGTAAAAAATAAGTTAGCATATCTATTTTATCAGACAATAGTCTGTAGTGATTGTAAATATCAGAAGTGATTATTTTGATTTGTATTCAACATTTGGTGCTACATGCTTTAAAGAGGCTCTGTCACCATATTATAAGTGGCCTATATTATACATGATGTGATCGGCGCTGTAATGTAGTGTCTTTTATTTCGAAAAACGATCATTTTTGACTGAGTTATGACCTATATTAGCTTTATGGTAATGAGTTTCTCAATGCCCAAGTGTCCTTCTTGATGTTGTAATTTAAAGAGGCCCTGTCACCACATTATAAGTGGCCTATATTGTACATAATGTGATCGGCGCTGTAATGTAGATTACAGCAGTGTTTTTTATTTAGAAAAACGATAATTTTTGATGGAGTTATGACCTATTTTAGTTTTATGATAATGAGTTTCTCAATGGACAACTGGGCGTGTTTTACTTTTTGGCCAAGTGGGCATTGTACAGAGGAGTGTATGACGCTGACCAACCAGCGTCATACACTTTCTCCATTCATTTACACAGCACATAGCGATATAGCTATATCGTTATGTGCAGCCACATAAACACACTATAACGTTACTGCAGTGTCCTGACATTGAATATACATTAACTCCAGCCAGGACGTGATGTATATTCAGAATTCTGACACTTCGCTAACAGAATCCCGACACTACAGCCCAGCAAGCGTAATCTCGTTTGAAATCACAGTTTACAGCGTAATCTCGCGAGATTACGCTTGCTGTGCTGTAGTGTCGGGATTGTATTAGCAAAGTGTCAGAATTCTGAATACACTTCACGTCCTGGCTGGAGTTAATGTATATTCATTGTCAGGACACTGCAGTAACGTTATAGCGTGTTTATGTGGCTGCACATCGCGATATAGCTATATCGCTATGTGCTGTGTAAATGAATGGAGAGAAGTGTATGACGCTGATTGGTCACTGATTGGTCAGCGTCATACACTTCTCTCCACAATGCCCACTTGGCCAAAAAGTAAAACACGCCCAGTTGCTAATAGTAGCTAATATAGGTCATAATTTCGTCAAAAATTATAGTTTTTCTAAATAAAAAACACTGCTGTAATCTACATTACAGCGCCAATCACATCATGTACAATATAGGCCACTTATAATGTGGTGACAGAGCCTCTTTAAATGTTTAGGAGTGTATAGTCTAAACTTCAATGGCATTTGCAGAAAATATAACTGTAAAGTAAAATGTAAATCCACATCTTTTAAAGTTCTTTAATTCTTCAGAAGGCATTTTAATGAATGCTAAGCCCGTCATTACAGCAACATAAAATATTAACTTGCTACACATAGTAGTTTTGTTTTACTTGCTATGACCTCGTCAAGTGACATTTGCTTGAAGTATTTTTAACAGGAAAGACAATCAATAATTCTATGTCTACAAAAGCCAAATACATGAAATGCTTCACAAAGAAAGACATTACACATTAAATCCTCAATTAAGCTCTAGAAATCATTTATTATTTGGGTTAAGCGCTAAAAATTTATACATTTTCAGTAAAAATAATATAATAGGACAAGTAAAAGTACGATATGTATATATACATATATATATATATATATATATACATATATATATATATATATATATATATATATATATATATATATATACAGTGGAGGAAATAAGTATTTGATCCCTTGCTGATTTTGTAAGTTTGCCCACTGTCAAAGTCATGAACAGTCTAGAATTTTTA
Organism: Rhinoderma darwinii; assembly: GCF_050947455.1. Taxonomy (NCBI): domain Eukaryota; kingdom Metazoa; phylum Chordata; class Amphibia; order Anura; family Rhinodermatidae; genus Rhinoderma; species Rhinoderma darwinii. The sequence goes on along the minus strand of NC_134688.1, from coordinate 150,749,452 downwards.
GGCTAGGTTAATTTTACCAGTGAGAGATAGATTATATTAAAAAAAAATAAGAAAATCACATTGTCAAAATTATATATATTTATTTGCATTGTGCACAGAGAAATAAGTATTTGATCCCCTACCAACCATTAAGAGTTCAGCCTCCTCCAGACCAGTTACACGCTCCAAATCAACTTGGTGCCTGCATTAAAGACAGCTGTCTTACATGGTCACCTGTATAAAAGACTCCTGTCCACAGACTCAATTAATCAGTCTGACTCTAACCTCTACAACATGGGCAAGACCAAAGAGCTTTCTAAGGATGTCAGGGACAAGATCATAGACCTGCACAAGGCTGGAATGGGCTACAAAACCATAAGTAAGACGCTGGGTGAGAAGGAGACAACTGTTGGTGCAATAGTAAGAAAATGGAAGACATACAAAATGACTGTCAATCGACATCGATCTGGGGCTCCATGCAAAATCTCACCTCGTGGGGTATCCTTGATCCTGAGGAAGGTGAGAGCTCAGCCGAAAACTACACGGGGCGAACTTGTTAATGATCTCAAGGCAGCTGGGACCACAGTCACCAAGAAAACCATTGGTAACACATTACGCCGTAAGGGATTAAAATCCTGCAGTGCCAGCAAGGTCCCCCTGCTCAAGAAGGCACATGTACAGGCCCGTCTGAAGTTTGCAAATGAACATCTGGATGATTCTGAGAGTGATTGGGAGAAGGTGCTGTGGTCAGATGAGACTAAAATTGAGCTCTTTGGCATTAACTCAACTCGCCGTTTTTGGAGGAAGAGAAATGCTGCCTATGACCCAAAGAACACCGTACCCACTGTCAAGCATGGAGGTGGAAACATGTTGTTTTGGGGGTGTTTCTCTGCTAAGGGCACAGGACTACTTCACCGCATCAATGGGAGAATGGATGGAGCCATGTACTGTCAAATCCTGAGTGACAACCTCCTTCCCTCCACCAGGACATTAAAAATGGCTCGTGGCTGGGTCTTCCAGCACGACAATTACCCGAAACATACAGCCAAGGCAACAAAGGAGTGGCTCAAAAAGAAGCACATTAAGGTCATGGAGTGGCCTAGCCAGTCTCCAGACCTTAATCCCATCGAAATCTTATGGAGGGAGCTGAAGATCCGAGTTGCCAAGCGACAGCCTCGAAATCTTAATGATTTACAGATGATCTGCAAAGAGGAGTGGGCCAAAATTCCATCTAACATGTGTGCAAACCTCATCATCAACTACTAAAAATGTCTGACTGCTGTGCGTGCCAACAAGGGTTTTGCCACCAAGTATTAAGTCTTGTTTGCCAAAGGGATCAAATACTTATTTCTCTGTGCACAATGCAAATAAATATATATAATTTTGACAATGTTATTTTTTTTTATTTTTTTTATATAATCTATCTCTCACTGGTAAAATTAACCTAGCCTAAAAATTCTAGACTGTTCATGTCTTTGACAGTGGGTAAACTTACAAAATCAGCAAGGGATCAAATACTTATTTCCTCCACTGTATATATATATATATATATATATATATATACACATACAGTATAAACTAGCAAAAAACAGCAGCACTCCCGATCCTAGGGATTATATAGATACATGAAGAAGATCTTGCAGCACTCCAAATTCAAAGTATAAAACTGTGGTTTATTCAGACATCATAAAGGTGCAACGTTTCATTCCCACATTGGGATCTTTCTCTGGCATGCTTGAGAAGATCCCAATGTGGGATTGAAACGTTGCACGATTTTGATGTTGTCTGAATAAACCACAGTTTTATACTTTGAATTTGGAGAGCTGCCAGATCTTCTTCATGTACGTATATATATATATATATATATATATATATATATATACGGTATATATATATATGTTAAGAAGAAATTCAGCAGCACTCCAATTTAAGCAAAAAATAAAGTGCTTTATGCGATGTTTCTGTCCAGCCTTAGGACCTTTCTCAAGCATGAGAAAGGTCCTAAGGCTGGCCAGAAACGTCGCAACTCTGCATTCGATTGAATAAAGCACTTTATGTTTTGCTTAAATTGGAGTGCTGCTGAATTTCTTCTTAACATATTATACAATCCTCGGATAAGGATTATCTGCTGTGCACCCGTCACTGTAGTGGTATTTGCTACAGTGCTGCTGTCTTTCATTTATATATGTATATATATATATATATATATATATATATGCATATAAAGATATATATATATCTATATATATATATGTAGGGTCCATGGCTGCGGGCCGTCAGTTTACTCACCCCGTAGGGTGCGTGCGCACGTTTGTGCCCAGTCTTAAAGGGCCAGCGTGCGCACATGTGAACAATCATCATCATCAACTCACATGATTTCCTGGACTATAAGAAGGGCCCTCCCCTTCTGATCCTTGCCTGAGCATTGTTAGTGTATCCCAAGTATGTCTTGCAAATGGTCCCTTAGTGTTTCCCGTCCCAGTTGTTACCCGTGCCCTGTTACCTGTTCCTGTATCCCGTGCTGTATTCTTGTTCCTGTGCCTACTAGTGTTGGAGTTGTGTCTACTGCACCTGCTGTTGTTTGCCACATTCTGTGTCATCTGCCACATCCAATGCCATCTTCCACGTCCAGTGTGATCCGCCACATTTGGCGCAACGTGCTGCACCTGCTGTCATCTGCCATGTCCAGTGTGATCCGCCACATCTGACGCAATGTGCTGCACCTGCTGTCATCTGCCACGTCAGGCGTAACCTGCTGCACCTACCTCCATCTATGCCAAAGCCTCGGCCACTGTCTGGACTAGTCAGGTACCCTTGTGTGGGATTTTGTATTGCTGGGGTGCACTGTGGTTTGGCCAGCTGCCTCTCCGCTATGGCGGTGCGGCCTAGTGGGTCTACATACCCACAGACCGTGACAGTATGCTCAGGCCATGGACCCGCTGGTCAACCGGAGAACTTGACGATACAAGCCATGCTGGCCGAGATGCAATACCTCCAGTCACGGCAAGCCCAACTCCTCCTGTCGGTGAACGCCATTGCTCATCGGCTGGTTGCTCCAACTACAGTCGTCACCGCGCCCATTTCTGCTGTTCCTCCTGCTACACTTCCTGTCAGTACCAGTGCCGATCCCCTGTGCTTCTTGCCGCTACCTCCTCGTTATGACGGAGACACAAGAACCTGCAGGGGATTTCTGAATCAGTGCCAGATCCACTTCAGACTACATGCCAGGGCCTTCTCTTCTGATGACGTCAGGATTGCCTTCATCATCTCTCTCCTTACTGGCAAAGCCCTGGCATGGGCTAATCCTCTGTGGGACCAGAGACCCGTGACTTGCAGTGCTTCTTACGGACTTTCCGCTTGAACCTGGGAGAGTTTCTTTGGCTGCTGCGTCCCTGCTGACCCTACACCAGGGAGACAACTCCGTGGGCGAGTATGCCATCCAGTTCCATACCTTGGCTGCTGAATTAACTTGGAACAGCAAGGCTTTGGTCGCCACATTCTGGCAAGGACTGTCTTCTGAGATTAAAGACGAGCTGGCCACTCGCGATCTGCTATCTACCCTGGACGATCTCATCCTACTTGCCACCCGGGTTGATATGAAGATCTGGGAGTGTTCCCAAGAGTTTCTCCGGTAGAGAGAACTTCCTAGGCTGGATTCTACTTTCTAGCAATCCTTACTATCCACCTCAGTCATCCCACCAGATGATCCTACGCAGATCAACCGAGTCAAATTATCTACCCAGGAGACGCAGACGCACCTCTGGACTTTGTCTGTATTGCGGCCTCGGAGGACATATTGTGCGTTTGTGTCCCTAGAGGCCAGAGAGACTCCAGTGCCTAGGATTGGTTGGAGAGACAACCCTAGGTGGTACAGTACCAAATAAAGCATTCTGTTCCAAGTTGACTATTCCTGTGACCATAGTATCTGGCGAGAGGACGCATAGGGTTTCTGCCTATTTAGACTCCGAGTCCGCGGCAAACTTCATCCAAAAGGAGCTGGTGGATCATTTCCAGTTGCCCATAGTTCCCCTGGAGACACATTTGGCTGTTGCCTCTGTGAATGGACTGCCTCTGCCCGAACCGATCGTGTCAAAGACCAAGCCGTTGAAGTTGCAGCCCTTCATTCTTTCTTGTTTTGCCCAAGGCCATCAATCCTGTTCTGCTTCGGCCTGCCTTGACTTCGACTGCATGCCCCAGTCCTGGACTGAAATTCTGGAGAGGTTCTCCAATGGGGCTCCAAGTGCCTTGGTCGTTGTCTGTTGCAGATCCATCCTTTCCAGCCTCCTCTGCCTCAGTCATTGGCGGGACTTCCCCCTCATTTTTCCCAATTGAACTGGTTCTTAATGCCTCTCTCCCCTGTGGACGGGTATATCCTTTCTCCTTGCCAGAGTCTCTATCCATGTCGGCCTATAGCAAGGAGAATTTGGAGAGGGGTTTTATACGAAAATCTTCCTCCCCGGCCGGGGCTGGGTTCTTCTTCGTTAAAAAGAAAGACGGATCCCTTCGACCCTGCATTGACTACCGTGGTCTCAACCAGATCACGCTCAAGAACAAATACCCGTTGCCACTTATATCCGAACTGTTTGACCGTATACGAGGAGCCAACATTTTTTCGGAACTATACTTGCGTGGGGCTTATAATTTGATCCGAATCCGTCAAGGGGGTGAGTGGAAGACGGCGTTCAACACTCGAGACGGGCACTACGAATACCTGGTGATGCCCTTCAGACTGTGTAACGCTCCCGTGGTCTTCCAGGAATTCGTCAATGATATCTTTCGAGATCTCCTCTATGTCTGTGTTGTAGTTTATTTTGATGATATTTTGATTTTCTCCCCAGATCCGACGACTCATCGGAGGCATGTCCGTCAAGTTCTACTGAGATTAAGGGAGAATAGTTTATATGCCAAGCTGGAGAAGTGCGTCTTTGAAAATAATTCTCTGCCCTTCCTGGGCTATATCATCTCGGATCAAGGTCTCAAATGGATCCTGAGAAAGTAAGAGCTGTCCAGGAATGGCCACGTCCTCAAGGCCTGAGGTCCATACAGCGTTTCCTGAGATTCGCAAATTTCTACCAGCAGTTTATTCCAAACTTCACTTCACTGACAGCTCCCATCTCTACCCAAGAATGTGAGGGCCGATGCCCTGTCCAGGTCATTTGAGACGGATGACATGGTGGAGTCCTTTCAGAGTATCATAGCCCCGTCCTGCATTGTCACTGCCAATCCTTTGCAGGTTAGAGACATCCCTCTGGGGAGGACTTTTGTTCGGTTGGCAGACAGGAGAAGAATTCTCTGCTGGGGACACAGCTCTAAACTGGCTGGACACGCTGGTGTTTGTAAGACCCGAGACCTGATTGCTCGGCACTTCTGGTGGCCCACGCTACCCAAAGATGTTGTGGACTTTTTCTCTTCCTGCTCGGTGTATGCTTCTAACAAGGTTACTCACTCCAAGCCTGCCGGCCTGCTTCAACCTCTGCCTGTTCCTAATGCCCCCTGGCAGCACATTGCGATGGACTTTGTCACAGACCTTCCTCCCTCAGCAGGATGCAACACTGTCTGGGTGGTGGTGAACCGGTTCTCGAAGATGGCACATTTTATCCCGCTGACCTACTTACCTTCTGCTCCCTGACTGGCGAGTCCCTTCATTCAGCACATCTTCCGCTTGCATGGCTTGCCCCTTCACATTGTGTCCGATCGGGGGGTCCAATTTACCTCAAAATTCTGGAGAGCCCTCTGTAGACTCCTGGATGTGAGATTGGACTTTTCCCCAGCCTATCACCCCCAGTCCAATGGGCAAGACGAGAGGATCAACCAGATCATGGAGAATTATCTCCGCCACTTCATCTCCTTGCAGCATGATAAATGGGTGCAGCTTCTTCCATGGGCCGAATTCTCGAATAACAATCACACAAGTGAGTCCACCTCTTCCACACCGTTTTACATTGTGTACAGTCAACATCCTAGAGTCCCTCTTCGTGTGTCAACTACATCTCAGGTACTCACTGCTGATTCTGCATTTGGGGACTTTCTGCAAATCTGGCAACAGACCCGGTCCTCTATTTTTCTTACAGTCGATCGCATGAAGCGAAAAGCGGATACGAAAAGAAGAGAGCCGCCTCAGTATTTCCCAGGTACCAAAGTCTCGCTGTCCTCATGGAACATAAATTTTAAGGTGCCTTCATACAAGTTTGCTCCCAGGTTCCTTGATCCTTTTGAGATTTGCAACAGATAAACCCTGTCTCCTATAAGCTGTGGCTGCCTCCTACCCTCAGAATCCCCAACTCCTTTCATGTGTGCCTCCTGAAACCAGTGGTCCTGAATTGCTACATTAAGACTTCCAGTTCCACAGTTGCTCTCAGCGGTTCTTCTGATGTGTTTGAGGTGAGGGAGATCCTGGGCTGCAAAAGGGTAGGAGGAAGGACTTTCTATTTGGTGGAATGGAGAGGATTTTGTCCTGAGGAGAGGTCCTGGGAGCCGGAAGAGAACCTCAATTCCCCTGCTCTCATTAAGAAATTCCTCTCTCGCTCTGGTCCCAAGAAGAGGGGGCGTTAGAGGGTGGATACTGTAGCATCCATGGGCGCGGGCCGTCGGGTTTACTCACCTCCCGATGCCTGCAGCCATGGATCAGTGAGCGAATCTCCTAGCAGACGCCATCGCTCACTTCCGCTCCGGTCCGCTGTGTCCCGTAGGGTGTGCGCGCACGCTCGTACCCAGTCTTAAAGGGCAAGCGTGCGCACATGTGAACAATTATTATCATCAACTCACATGATTTCCTTGACTATAAGAAGGGCCCTGCCATGCCCTTTTACATATATGGTGGTCCTGCCCAACAGTGTCTGGACTTTGGGTTCAAGTATTTGCACTTATCTCGGAATTCGTACAAGTTCCTGTGCCGATATCCCTTGCTATGGCAATTTTGGATGTTAATTTGGGAGAGATAGATCCGTTGGATAGATTACTTGTTCACCATATTCTTATAGCCACTAGAATGGCCATCGCACAATCCTGGAAATCTCTGATTTCCCCCTCTTTACAGGAAGTTATTAGAAGGGTTAATAGTGCTACCATGAAACGTACTCAGTTTCTGACTTAGGTTTTCATGGTCGTAATGTGAGGAGATGGAATTCTTGGACTCATTCAAAATATTTTGTTTAAGTATGGTCTTTAATAGATAATTTGAGATGTGTTTTATTTGTCTGGAGTGTCAATCTAACAGACAGTATTTTTTTTTTGTGTTTTCTGTTTTGATGATCTGATTGATGTGATGTTTCAACTAGACTTTGGTCCTTTATCTGTGTTTTTTGTATTGTATAAAATCTTTCAATAAAAATGAAGATTTAAAAAAAAAAAAAAAAGGAAGGGCCCGCCCTTCTGATCCTTGCCAGAGTGTTGTTAGTGTATCCCAAGTCTGTCTTGCAAATGGACCCTTAGTGTTTCCCGTCCCAGTTGTTACCCGTGCCCTGTTACCTGTTCCTGTATCCCGTGCTGTATTCTTGTTCTTGTGCCTACTAGTGTTGGAGTTGTGTCTACTGCACCTGCTGTCGTTTGCCACATCCTGTGTCATCTGCCACATCCAGTGCCATCTTCCACGTCCAGTGTGATCCTGCTGCACCTACTTCCATCCATGCCAAAGCCTCGGTCACTGTCCAGACTATTTAGGTACTGCTGGGGTGCTCTGTGGTTTGGCCAGCTGCCTAACCGCTACTGTGGTGCGGCCTAGTGGGTCCACATACCCACAGACCGTGACAAGATAGATAGATAGATAGATAGATAGATAGATAGATAGATAGATAGATAGATAGATAGATAGATAGATAGATAGATAGATAGATAGATAGATAGATAGATAGATAGGTAGCTAGATAGGTAGATAGATAGATCTACATCTATACTATACATACACATATATATATATATATATATATATATATATATATATATAGTGTACACACACACATATACAGTGATGTGAAAAAGTATTTTCCCCATATCCGATTTTGACTGTTTACTAATTTGTCCCACATTAACCCTTTCAGGATGAAGCCATTTTTTGTTTTTTTCGTTTTCCAGCCCCCCCCCCCCCCTCCCTTCCAAGATCCATAACTTTTTAAAATTTAGGTCAATGGAGTGGTGTGAGGGCTTATTTTTTGCGGGAGGAGCTGTAGCTTAAATTGGCACTATTTAAATTACTATATAATGTACTGAGAAACTGGCAAAAAATTATTTGTGTGGTAGAATTGGAAAAAACTGTGATTCCTCGTTTGTGGTTTGTCTTTTGTTTTTACGGGTTTCACCGTGCGGTAAAAATGACAACTTAACTTTATTCTGCAGCTCAATACGAGTACAGCTATACTAAATGTATGCAGGTTTTTTAATGTTTTACTACTTTTACAAAGATAAAACTAATTGTTAAAAAAAATAGTTTGTTTCACCACATTCTGAAAGCCATAATTGTTTTATTTTTTCGTCGATTGAGCGGTGTGAGGGCTTATTTTTCAGATTGCCAGACAGGTTCTGTTTAAGTGATGTTTAGATTCAACAAGTCTGGCAGTAACTGTGCCTGGTTGTGGCTAGTCAAATTTAACCCTATAGTCAATTTAATTTAATTAACTGGTTGATTTAGTAGCTAAGTGGTCAATTTCCTTTTCACATAGGGCCAGGTAGGACTGAACAGCATTTTTCCTTTAATACATAAAATCATCCTATGATCTTTATCTAACATTAAAAGTAGTTTGATGATCTGAAACATTCAAGTGTGACAAATGTACAAAAATAGAAGAAATTAGCAAATACTTTCTCACAGCACTGTATATATGTGTGCGTGTGTATATATATATATATATATATATATATATGTATATATATATATATATATATATATATATATATATATATATATATATATATATACAATTTATGTATTCTATACAATTATAAATGACTAATGTATGTATTATCTACAGTGCTTTTCAAACTGTGAGATGGGCCTCAATGATGAGGCACCCCCCATATGTTAGTGACACCCAGCTGGGGAGAATGTTTTGACAGAAGGGATTAAATTCCACATATACCTTTCTCTTGCTGCCGTAATCTCTTAGCAACATAATGAAATCATTTTGTGATTATTTTAATCTTATACTGGGATGCAGGAGAGAAATAAAATATACATTATGTTACATTTTTAATTTTAGCATGGACTTTGACCAATGGTAAGACACAGAGTTCACCATGTTCTGGTTGGTAAGGCCCACAGTAGAAAAAGGTTAAGAAGCCTCCTGACATGTCTGTTTTAGTAAAAAAAATATTGTATCCCTTATAAATGAATGATCCTGGAGCATCTTTTCTTAGAGCTTTACTTTGTTCCGTTCCTCTGTTATTCCTTCTAGAATTTTATAAATAAATTGAGAATTTTAATGGATATCAGCAGCACTAGATCAAAAAACATATAGATTAAATAGGTGGGTGCACACCTTAGAGACACGGTCCAATGGCTCCTCAATGTACAAAATGGAAAGTCAGACAGCAGTCCAAAATAAACAACCTACAAAAACCTCCAACCAAACCAATGGCGTAAACAGGGGTCCCTTCTTTACAAGTAGACCACCTAAACGTGAACCACAAGGGAACATAGCCCCTAAAGAAATTATATGCAAAGGTATATGCAAAATTAGAAAATCTTTATTGAATATAATACACAATAACATACTAAGCAATAAAAAGGATGAACCATATACGGAAATACAGACAGTAAGGTCAGATGTAAAAGACCATAGGCAAACAGAGTCAACCAACCATCAGTGGCCGGCAACCACTCACATAACCCACAGGGAGAGATGAATAAAACGTGCGCACAGAATTACCATGCCCACATATTACAATGTGCTACCTAAATGCGTGTATAATACACAAGGGTGATCATGAGAAATCCTGACACAAAAAGGCCAGAACGATGTACTGGAAATTGTCATCAAGGATAATCAATGGTAGAAAAATTAAGGCAAGCACATACCCTGAGACATGATGGGGAGCGGGACTGGCAACCTCAGGAGCTGGATGAAAAAACACAGTCCAAAATAAATGTGAACCTTTTATTCCCACATGCGAAGTTTCATCTCAGTGTGAGCCTTTTACAAGCATGTAAATAGAGAATTTGGTGTTACCATTACCCCTGTCAAAGGGACGTATCCCTACAGTCTGAGCCCGAGAGCAGTGATTGGACAGTGTCCGATCGTGTAGGGCACACTCCCAACTGCTAATACCCAGTTGTCAATTAATTTATAAATTTGTAGGAGGAACTAGAGTGGAATGGTATACTTCAGAGAGGTGACAGGTCCTCTTTAACTACAACATATTCAAGAATGTGGTACTTGAATAATATGGTTAAAATTGTCCAAGGTTACTTGCAAACTCATCCCTTTTTCTGCACAGCACCTCTCCTGGCCAGGTGCTGTCCTGACAACTGCAACAGAGACCCATTCAGGCGAATGGCGCTGTGCTGCAGTACTTGCACAGTAGCACGATTCAGAAAAAATAAATCTGAAGTGTCCACTGTGACCACTCGTTCTAATGAACGGTGGAGGTCGGAAACCACACCCATCATAAAGTTATGGCACATGCCAATGATATACCATCACTTTGAGTTGTCAGAAAAACACTTTACAATATTGCATTCACCCAAAGATCATACTACATAACTCTTTAAAATTAAAAGGAACCAAATATGTTACATATGTGGATTTTCAGGATTCTGTAAAACCTAGGAACAATTCATGCCCTCCGCTGTGTGAAGAAAACTGAACAAGTTTTTTTTTCATGGAGGAGGTTGTCCATTTCATGGTACTATGTCTGAAGGTGGCCAAACACCTTTAATATCTCCAGGCAGCTATTCCTCCCAACCTACCCAAATGCAGCAGAGCGTGCATGCGTTTTCAAAGGGCACAAGGAATAAGATGCTAATGCCAGACACCTCTCTGAGAACATAGGATGGGGCATGTTAATATTCAACATGCTATATCCTTTTTTCCTGCTGAATGAATGTCTGCTGAAAATCTAATACACATTAAGTGGTTGACCGGTACCACCGAAAATGGTGGGCTTGACTGACATTAGTTTAATGTGTATGGCCACCCTTAGGTTTGCAAAGCTGCAACTAATCAACGTGCAAACCTTGTCGAAAAGTTTTCCCTTGGCAAATTTGAATTCCATGGAAAACATTTTTCAACATTTCAGTGACTTGTCAGAAGATAAGAAAGGAGCAGTCTGTGAGCTGGGACAAGTGTTACATCATATCAAGCTCACCGCCATCTCTGCAATTAGGTGTTGATGGGATGTGTTGCTCACCTTGCTATTTGAAGCAGTACCCTAGTAGTCCACTTGTCCTTGGCACAGATAGCACTGCCTCCCTGTCTTTTCATGCGTGGCGAATCATACTGCAATATAACCTATTTATTAACAAAGTACTCAGCAAAGCATTAAGCAATGGAAAAAAATCTTTAAATTGAAGCCAGTTAAAAAAAACACAGATTCTAGGCTCATTAACTAAAGATGAATATTTATCATCTCTGTCTACACTCCTGCATAATGAGGTGTCGTGTAAATGAGCCAGTCAGTCATGACCCGGTGTAGTGACATCACTATAGTCAACACATTACTGCAGAAGGCTGTGATTGGCAAGCCTGTTCACGTGACATGTCATCATGCAGGAGTGTCAACAGATGTGTGGTGGCAATGAAATGGTGAAGAATTCTGACGTATAAAAAATTCTTATTCATTTTGCATCTCAAACAATTTTTTTTTTCCCCAGATAAAACTGCCAAAAACCGGGCAAATTAGAATCTGTAGAGTATTATTAATGCCACCCATTTGAGTGTGTGGATCTGTCACACATAAGTGTGCAGTTTACATACCACAACCAGTTCAAAAACAAAAAAATTACATTTGAGCTGTAAAATATATTCAGACGATCACCAGTTAAAACATGTTCCTTAAAACTGACTGGTTTAGTTGTCTTCTTTTAGCACACAGACACGGTTTATTAAATTTTCATATTCAATGTGCAAAAAGGTTACAGTGCTAATGCAGAAAAAGGTTAGGACACAGATAATGTGCATAAAGTTTCAAAAATGAAAGCATGGACACATAATAGACATATTTATGATACTAGATACAAGACTGAACTTTGTCTCTCTGGAGGAAAGGTTAAAATATGGAACATGTATACATACAGAGTGGCTTGTCCTCAGGAACATATCAAACATAAACTAGACTAGAGCAATCACTATAAAATAAACAATATGAATGTCACGCCCATGGCCCCTGGCCATCAGGCTCACTCACCTCCTGACGGCCGCAGCCATGAATCTGCGAGCGCTGGCCCCAGTGTCCTCCTCAGGAGACGCCAGAGCTCACTTCCGCTCACGCTCGTGCCCGCTCTTAAAGGGGCAGCGCGCGCACAAAACGTTTATGTTTAATTAGCTCATGAGCACCCTGGGCTATAAGAAGGGCACAGCCCCTTCCTCCCATGCCTGAGCATTGTTGTCGTACCCCAAGTTTGTCTATGCAAATGGTCTCCTAGTGTCTTCCAGTTACCAGTGTTTCCCATACCTGTATCCTGTCAAGTGCCGTGCTTAGCTGTAGTCGTGCTGTGCTGTATACCACGCCTGTCCTGCTACACCACGCCTGATCTCTGCCTGCTGCCTAGTCCCAGCCGAGCCTGCCTTGCTACTGTCCGAGATGCCGCAGGTACCTTATACGAACTATAGACTGTTACCTGCGCCCTGTTGGCCAGCTGCCATATCGCCAAGGTGGTACGGCCCAGTGGGTCCACGTACCCAATGTGACAGTGACAATGGAAGATGTAACAATGTGGCAAAAGTTTTACTACTTGCAATTTAATGTTTAGATGGTGGAGGTCCGACCCCCTGCGATCAACGGATCATGGGCTGCAGTACAACTGCAATACCAGACGCAGCCACATGTTCGGACAAGCTGATGTGCCTGGATAAATAAAAGACGGTCACTGTGCTCCAGTGAGGGCAACAGCCCCTTTGTTCTGATGATCAGAGAGTCTTGAAGGTCGTTACTCCACTAATCAAACATTGATGGCCTATTCTAATCAATTAAAGCAAACGTTTAAGGGGGTTATCGCAGAATCTTGTTGTGTGTCTTGCAGTTATATAGCATTGGTCTGCTGAAGGACACACATGAATTAAGTTCTTCCTTATAACTGCTATCAAAACGAGTCTGATTATAAGACTGCTGTGCGCTGTGGAAAGCCAAGGAGCAGCTTGTACAAGGCAAGCACACTGCACATTCTCGCTCTACACAGTGAGGACAGCGAAACTGTGCATGCACCATCTTACTGCATAGAGCAAGGAAGATATCTGCTATAGAATACTAGCGGATCTAGACTGTGCATGCTCGTCCTGACAAAGCAAGGACTATTGCAGGACGTATCAAATAGCAATAAGGTAGAAACAAACCGATAGCATAGGGTATTTTCGGGAGGTGAATGCTAATAATTTCAGTAAAATATTGTATTTGACAATAATAAGATTGTGGGAATTTCCCTTTAATAACAAAAATCCATATATCAATACAAGAATAAAAGTGTAATGATCTGATTCCTGTGATGTCCAGAGAAAGAACCAACTTCACCTATAGCAACCCCTTTCCCACGATTAAGGCTAAGGTCGAGGTACTCATCTGGCCTCAGGAACTAGGTGACCCTAGCTGGTCCGGTGGTTTATTTTCTGGATAACAGCAAACAGGGGTGGAATCAGACACTAAGTAGAGAATCGGAAGTTTAGTTGTTCTGGGCAAGAACAAATGTAAAGTCACTTTAACATACCAGGAAGGGTGTACAGAAGATGGAACCACAGCATGCTCAGACAGTCCAAAGTTGTCAATGGAAGTCAGACAGATGCAGTGCCAGGAGTGAAGCAAAACCCACAGTTAGAAGGGCCAGTGGTACGGTAGTGGGTAGTTCAGGCGAGTAGTCAGACAAGCCAATGTTTAGTAATGAAGATTTAGCGGGGCCGAGTAGGCATTACAGTGGGTTGTTCAGAAGAGTAATCAGAGAAGCCAAATTTTAAAAGAGTTGTTCACTACTGGACAACTGATGACCTATCCACCGGATAGGTCATCAATACATGATCTGTGGGGGTCCGACACCCGGACTCCGCACTGATCAGCCACTCCAACTGCCTCCAGGCACCGGACTTCCATGCCGAGAGCAGTTGGCTTCTGTCATGGAATAGCGGCCGAGCTGCAGCTCTACTCCTATTCAAGTGAATAGCAGCAGAGCTGAAGTTCGGCAGCACTGGCGCTATGAAATGTACGGAGCCAACTGCTTCCGGCTTCGTACATTGCATAGTGTGCAATGACATCCGGTGCCCGCAGGCAACCAGTGCAGCTGATAGGTGCAGGGTCCAGGTGTCGGACCCGCACCGATGATATACTGATGACCTATTTGGTGGATAGGTCATAGTTGACCGGTAGTGGACAACTCCTTTAAGTAACTGATGTAGCAGTGCTGGGTATGCGGTACAGGGCGGATGAAGTAGTAAGAGTCAAACAAGCCGAGTCACATAGGGAGTCAAATTAAAATAGTAATATACTAGAACAAAACAAGCCTAGCTATGAAATGAATCTAATAACTGGCACTGAGGCCAGTGAATTGGCTTTATAAATATACGCGAGACTCAGGACGAAGTAATTACATGACAAAAAGCAATGAAATTTTACAGAATTTATTTAATTATACTAGTAAATATAATTAAAAGATACTATTATTTCTCTTTCCCTCTGCTTTTCTTCCAGAACTCTCCTGTCTACATCTTATTCAGATCTGGTACAGCTCTCACAACAAAATGAATAAGCAATGCTGTCACGATTAAGATGTCTGTACGGGCAAGGTCAGATGTAGATGGGACCTTACATAATAAAGAAACAAAAAGAATAATATGTGGAACATACAGCAGGCAGTAAATGTGTTTATGGACTGCACAGATTAAATGAAACACTTAGGGGCAGATTTACTAAGATTTACTAAAATTGGTGTTTCATATCCGAGCCTTAGTGTGAAGTAAGATGCGACTAATTTATTAGTCACACACCAATAATACGTTTGTCGCATTGTCTGAAAAATAAATCTACTCCACGTGTAGATTTCCACTATTATTAGAGTGAATGTGTGTGGCCCCATTCTAGTAAACACTGCCCAATTTTTTAAATAAAAAGTGGCGTGAGCAGCAGAAAACCACAAAAAGTTGCAAATTATTGTGCAAATATAGCGTGCGCCATAATTTGCAACTTTTGAAAGCCATACAATTGACATAAAGCCCTTCATAAATTCCCCCTAGTGACTACATATACTGTTCGCTGGCATAATAAAGAATTTATTGGCAGCAATTCCATAATATTTACCAAAAATCCAAATTACTCCCCTTAGGCTGGGGACACAGCATTGCAGCAGTGTGCCGCATTGGCTAAAAACGTATACAGGCACCTGGACAAACAATTTAAAAATCTCTATAAGATGTCATAGGAAGTACTCGGCTTAGAAAAAGCCTGATAAACTGATACCATAGGCCCACAGCAAATAGAGCTCAATACTGTGCCTACTTTTAAAGTTAAAATTGACAACAGCCAGCATGATATTATCTCCCAGTCCCCTAGTAACATTGACCCCCTTCCCTCCCGCACTCCCTCTTCTTCACTTTCAGCATTTGACCCAATAACAGAAGAAGAAGTCTCCAGGCTCCTCTCTTCTTCTCGTCCTACTACTTGCCCTAGTAACCCTATCCCCTCACACCTCCTCCAGTCCCTCTCTCCGTCTCTCACTAGTCACCTGACTAAAATATTTAACCTCTCTCTTTCCTCTGGTATCTTTCCCTCCTCTTTTAAACATGCCATTATAAACCCATTACTAAAAAAAACAACTCTCTTGACCCATCCAGCGCTACTAACTACCAACCAGTCTCTAATCTCCCCTTCATCTCCAAGCTCCTGTAACGCTTGGTCTACTCTCGCCTTATTCGCTATCTCTCTGCCAACTCCATTCTAGACCCCTTACAATCTGGTTTCCGCTCTCTACACTCCACAGAAACTGCCCTTAGTAAAATCTCAACTGATCTCTTGGCGGCTAAATCGGACCGTAAATACTCTCTGCTGATTCTTCTGGATTTCTCTGCAGCCTTTGACACTGTAGACCACAAACTCCTACTTAACATGCTCCACTCTATTGGCCTCAAGAACGCTGCTCTCTCTTGGTTTTCCTCCTATCTCTCTGACTGCTCGTTCAGTGTGTCATTTGCTGGTTCCACTTCTCCTCTTCCACTTGCTATTAGCGTTCCTCAGGGATCAGTCCTAGGTCCAATCCTCTTTTCTCTCTACACAGCCTCTATTGGACAAACCATCAGCAGATTTGGCTTCCAGTACCATCTCTACGCTGATGACACCCAATTATATACCTCTTCCCATGACATCACACCTGCTCTGATACAAAACACCAGTGATTGTCTGTCCGCTGTCTCTAACATCATGTCCTCTCTCTATCTGAAACTGAATCTTTCTAAAACTGAGCTCCTTGTGTTCCCACCATCTACTAACCTCCCTAAACCTGATGTCTCCATCTCTGTGTGTGGCACTACCATAACTCCTAGGCATCATGAACGCTGTCTCTGGGTTATTTTTGACTCAGATTTTTCCTTTACTCCTCACATTCAATCGCTTTCACGATCCTGTCATTTTCACCTCAAAAACATCTCCAGAATCCGCCCTTTTCTTACTGAGGAAACAGCCAAAACTCTCATTGTTGCTCTGATTCACTCTCGTCTTGACTACTGTAACTCATTACTAGTCGGTCTTCACCTCACTAAAGTCTCCCCTCTCCAATGTATCCTTAATGCAGCAGCCATGCTCATATTTATGACCAACCGCTACACCAACGCCTCTACCCGGTGCCCGTCACTGCACTGGTTGTCCATCCCATTCAGAATAAAATTCAAGCTTATTACTCTCACCCACAAAGCTCTCTACAGTGCTGCACCTCCTTACATCTCCTCCCTCATCTCTGTCTGCCAGCCTACTCGTGCTCTACGTTCTGCTAATGACCTTAGATTAAAATCCTCCATAATCCAAACCTCCCACTCCCGTCTCCAAGATTTTTCTCGTGTTGCACCAGTCATCTGGAATGTGCTACCCCGGACAATCAGATTAATTCCCAATATCCACAGTTTGAAACGTGCCCTGAAAACACATCTATTTAGACAGGCCTATAACATTCCCTAATCTGACTCCTTCCCATGGCCCCCCTTTTAGGTTAGTCATCAGAGTAAGATTCCCTCACACTCCTTCTCTTCATATCCGTCATACACAGACATTGGCTGGTGACCGGCTCATGCAGCTTTATGTTTACCACCCCATGTGTATTAAAAAAAAAAAAAAATGGCTGGACTATTGTACAGAACAAGGACTGTTACACTTTGTGTCTCCCTTATTTCCTCATAGATTGTAAGCTCTTGCGAGCAGGGTCCTCACTCCTCTGTTTGAATTGTAAATTAGCTTTCTCACTATGTAATATCTGACATTGTTTGTTTCATGTTCCCTCTAAATTGTAAAGTGCTGCGTAATATGTTGGCGCTATATAAATAAAGATTATTATTATTATTATTATTATTATTATTATTACTTTTAACAAAAATCTTAAATTTAGTAATAATATTTGGAAGCTAAAATAGATAACTGCAATACCAAAACTGGTTCACAGTAACTAGGCCAACCTTTTACCAACTAGAGAATTCGATATCAGGAATGATGTCTTACACTGACATTGAATATCCTTAATGCTAATACTTTCTTACCAATTGCAATTTAACTACATGAGAGATTACATAATGACAAAACAAATTCACAATTCACAATTCCAACAAGAAAAGTGAGGACCCTGCTTACAAGATATGGTTAACCAAGGATACCCCTTTTACAAAAATTTTATGAATTGTAAGAAACCATTTCTTCAGAAAAAAAAGCTTTGCACCAGAGAAAAAGAAATATTGACTTGATGATATTAGGTACAAACCTTATTTTCAACTGCCAAGTGACTATTGACCTTCCTGTATTAATTTGTTGTATATTGTCATCAGGACCAAATTTAAGGAAAATGGTCAGAAACGAAAATGATTTGAAGCAATTTAAAATATATTTTTTTTAGAATAAGCCTCTATGCTATGTGGTATTCCCCAGAACAAAAAGGTACAGTGGTCAGCCAATGTGGAGAGGATAAGGCTATGTTCACACGGGGTCTTTTGCCGAGTTTATTGACGCGGAAACCGCGTCGCAAAACTCGGCAGAAACTCCCCGAGAACGCCTCCCATTGATTTCAATGGGAGGCGTCGGCGTCTTTTTCCCGCGAGCAGTAAAACTGCCTCGCGGGAAAAAGAAGCGACATGCCCTATCTTCGGGCGCTTCCGCCTCCGACCTCCCATTGACTTCAATGGGAGGCAGGAGAAAGCGTGTTTTCTGCCCGCGGCGCTCAATGGCCGCGGGCGAAAAACGGCGCGATCATTGCTATTCACACGGAGTATTTTGGGGGAGGAATATCTGCCTCAAAATTCCGTTTGGAGCTTTGAGGCAGATATTCCTCCCCCAAAATACTCCGTGTGAACATAGCCTAAAGCAACCAGCAGAAGAATTATTCAATAATGAAAATCCAGCAAAAAGTGTGTGTGGGGGGTTTATTAGAGTAAGGCTGGGTTCACACAACCTATTTTCAGGCGTAATGGAGGCGTTTTACGCCTCGAATTACGCCTGAAAACACGGCTACAATACGTCGGCAAACATCTGCCCATTCATTTCAATGGGTTTGCCGATGTACTGTGCCGACGACCTGTAATTTTACGCGTCGCTGTCAAAAGACGGCACGTAAAATAACAGCCTCGTCAAAGAAGTGCAGGACACTTCTTGGGACGTAATTGGAGCCGTTTTTCATTGAATCCAATGAAGGACAGCTCCAATATACGTCCGTAATGGACGCCCCGCAAAACGCAAAAGTACATGCAATTACGTCTGAAATTCAGGAGCTGTTTTCTCCTGAAAACAGCTCCGTCATTTCAGAAGTAAATGCAGTTATCGTGCACACATACCCTTAAGGGTATGTCTAATGAAGACAACCCCATGCATTATTCTTATTAGGACATATAGATGTCATAGATGTAGTCCCCCACTCGGGACCCCCTCTATGAGCAAGAGTGGAGAACCTCTGGAGGTCTTTAGTCGTATATATAATAGAGGGCAGTCACACGTAGCACACATGCTTTGTATGTAAACATACCATGCAGAAAGTCTACAATGTATGTCTGAGGAAAAATATTCCGCAATGTATGAACTAGAAAACGACTGTAGATTTCCACTACAATTTACACAAGATTCTGGCGTAAGTTATAGTAAATGCGTCGAGCCGTATAGGGGCAGATGTGCCTGCATTTAGAATGTGTCTTAAAAATTTGTTTGGATGTTTGTGCCTCACTAGACACTTTGAAATAGTTTCTAGAAAAGGGTGCGTGACTTAGCAGGGAAGACGATGTGGCTTGAAATGAGGGAAATGAAAACTAAGAGTTAATATGAGGAAAATTGTCTAGAATGTAAATTTTTGAAAATACATCATGCAACACTTTGCACCACTTTGGCGCTTCTACAGGCTGCCTGTCTAAAACGTAGACAGCTTAGTGAATCTGCCCCAGTTTCCTTACAAAGAACCAAAATTCTATGCAAATAATTTTTGCATCGGTACAAAACTTTGTACAAAAAGAAAAATTAAAACGTACAATAAAATATGTTAATGACTTTCCACAATCTAAATGCACAGGCTGCAATAAGTATGTGTGGGCATATACAGCGTTATCTAATTTCCTCTGCAGTAAATTCCTGTATACATTTCACAATACTCTAGACACTGCGCGTTATGGTTTAGCCTTCTTCAACATACGAACTTCATTTAATTAAAAAAGTCCTAATTTATTTTGATCATTGAAGGAAAGAACTATATTGGATGCAATATTTTCCTATGTTACTGTTTTCCCTTTTATTTTACGGAGTCCCTGATGTTCACAACATATAATTTGCAAAACATATTGCTTCAATACTTACAATAAGAGAGGTAGCCCAGCTGTGGGAGGGAAAGGACAGCAGTATCGGATATTACCATAATAATCTGCCTAAGGTCCCATGAGCCCTCTGGTATATACTATTCTCTATACTGCAGGCCGCAGCTGGAGAACATTCTCTTGACATGTATGCCAACCTTTGCCTGCAGGCAAAAAGAAAAAAAAATGGCAGAAAAGTAATCATGAAAATAAAAAATCTTGTCAACAGTGTTCAGCTGTAGCATTCATATTTCTTTTTTTTTTCTTTTACACGGGCATACACTGTGCTGACAATACCAAATTTGAGTGTAAAAGCACTTTGTGTAAATTTAAGTAGGTTCATGTGTGGTAAAAATCTGAAATTGATAAATGTACAATGATATAAGCCGGTTGTCACTGTTATGACAGGTTTATTTGCCTTCATTTTCACCACTCTGATTCTTTCCGGGAGAAAGCAGGACAGAAAAATGCAAATGAAACGAATAGCAAGAAAGGGCACAGGGCAATGTAAAAATAACTACAGCCTGCCACATTTTCAGACAGAAGATCCTTTCCCCATCAGTAAAATGTGTGTACACACAGAAAACATGTTTATAGTCACACATTTTGTGGTGTTTTAGCAGAGCAAATGTGTTTGAAAACAAACGGGTCAATTCCATATGACAATATGCAACTCAATAAGGAGAGACGGAAAGCCCAGCGAAAGCCATGTTAAAGGCGGGTGGCAAACATGGAGCCATAAATGTCACGTGAGAAACAATTTCATTCAACACAATTATGAGAAGTGTAGATGAATTGTACAGCACACAGACAGTACTCACTTGCCTCTAAACAGCTTTATTTATCCATGCATATTCACACTGGTAACTGAGTAAGGTGTTAGCGGGTGGTGTTAGCGAGTAAGGTGTTAGCGGGTGGGGCAAGATGGTGAGTGCCCCGCACGATAAGTACAATCTTCTCACTGCTGAGAGGCACAGACTAAGGCCGGGTTTCCCACGTAGCGTAAACGTTGCAGAATTTCCGCAACGGAATTCTGTGCGGAAATTCCACAGCCTCTACAGTAGCAGCAAAGTGGATGAGATTTAGAAAATCGCACGCCCACACTGCGGAGAAAAAAATGCAGCGTAAACGTTAATTACTGGACCTGCGGTGCGGAATTTAATTTATGGAATTTATGCTGCGTTTTTGTTCATTTTTCATTTCAGGTTTTCCCTATTGAATTCAATGGGGATGCAAGACCCGCAACAGAAAGCCAAGCGTTGCGTTTTTTTTGCGGCGTAATCACAGTGTTTATGCCGCAAAAATTGCAACGCCGGAAGAAAAAAATTAACATACTTACCCAGGACGCCCTCCTTCTTCATGCAGTCCGGCCTCCTGGGATGACGTTGCGTCCCATGTGATCGCTGCAGCCAATCACAGGCTGCAGCGTCACATGGTCTGAAACGTCATCCAGGGAGGCCGGCGGGGACGTCAGAGGAGGGAGGGGGTAAGTATGAACAGCTTTTCTCCGCAGCAGAATTTCCGTCCGAAAAATCACACCACAATGTGGTGCGATTTTTCGGACGGAATGTCCTGCGGGTTCCAAGTTGGACACGCTGCATGATTTTTACGCAGCGTATCCATCCCGTGGGAACCTGGCCTACCTAAGGGTATGTTCTAACGCACAGGATACTCTGCAGATTTTCTGCAACAGAAAATCTGCAGCAGAATCTCTTGAAAAACGCTGGTAAATCTGTCACAGAATCCAGCACCAAATACACCGCGTTCCAAATTATTATGCAAATGTTATTATTCGCTGATTTTCCTAAATAGTCGATGCAAATGACAGTCAGTATAATCTTCAAGCCATCAACCGTTGGAGTATAATGCAAATTTTATTGAACAAATCTCCTAATGATAACAGATTTTTTTTTAGAAGTAAAAAACTCAAAATGCACTGTTTCACATTATTATGCACAACAGAGATCAAAACATTTTAAAGGTTGTAAAGATAACTAAAATGGTCATTTGTTGAATTTGCAGCATCAGGAGGTCATATTTACAGAAATCAAAAGCTCTTTCAATCAAAAAAAAACATAGGACCCCTTCTTTGATATCACCTTCACAATTCTTGCATCCATTGAATTTGTGAGTATTTGGACAGTTTCTGCTTGAATATCTTTGCAGGATGTCAGAATAGCCTCCCAGAGCTTCTGTTTCGATGTGAACTGCCTCCCACCCTCATAGATATTTTGCTTGAGAATGCTCCAAACGTTCTCAATAGGGTTGAGGTCAGGGGAACATGGGGGCCACACCATGAGTTTCTCTCCTTTTATGCCCATAGCAGCCAATGACACAGAGGTATTCTTTGCAGCATGAGATGGTGCATTGTCATGCATGAAGATAATTTTGCTACGGAAGGCACGTTCTTCTTTTTGTACCACGGAAGAAAGTGGTCAGTCATAAACTCTACGTACTTTGCAGAGGTCATTTTCACACCGTCAGGGACCCTAAAGGGGCCTACCAGCTCTCTCCCCATGATTCCAGCACAAAACATGACTCCGCCACCTCATTGCTGACGTCGCAGCCTGGTTGGAACATGGTGGCCATTCACCAACCATCCACTACTCCATCCATCTGGACCATCCAGGGTTGCACGGCACTCATCAGTGAACAACACGGTTTGAAAATTAGTCTTCACGTATTTCTGAGCCCACTGCAACCGTTTCTGCTTTTTAGCATTGTTTAGGGGTGGCCGAATAATAGCTTTATGCACACTTGCAAACCTCTGGAGGATCCTACACCTTGAGGTTCACGGGACACCAGAGGCACCAGCGGCTTCAAATACCTGTTTGCTGCTTTGCAATGGCATTTTAGCAGCTGCTCTCCTAATCCTATTAATTTGTCTGCCAGAAACCTTCCTCATTATGACTTTATCTGAACGAACCCGTCTGCGCTCTGAATCAGCCACAAATCTTTTCACAGTACGATGATCACGCTTAAGTTTTCTTGAAATATCCAATGTTTTCATACCTTGACCAAGGTATTGCACTATTTCACGCTTTTCGGCAGCAGAGAGATCCTTTTTC
This sequence comes from Rhinoderma darwinii, assembly GCF_050947455.1. Taxonomy (NCBI): domain Eukaryota; kingdom Metazoa; phylum Chordata; class Amphibia; order Anura; family Rhinodermatidae; genus Rhinoderma; species Rhinoderma darwinii. The sequence goes on along the minus strand of NC_134688.1, from coordinate 150,726,261 downwards.
TTTCCCATATTGCTTGAAACCTGTGGCCTGCTTAATAATGTGGAACGTCCTTCTTAAGTAGTTTTCCTTTGATTGGGCACACCTGGCAAACTAATTATCACAGGTGTCTGAGATTGATTACAATGATCCAAAGAGCCCTAAGACACAATACCATCCATGAGTTTAATTGAAAAACTAATAATTAAATGTTTATGACACTTAAATCCAATGTGCATAATAATTTGGAACACGGTGTAGTGTGTTTTTCCTGCTGATATTGGTGCGGAAACGCTGTGTTTTTTTCCGCAGTGGTTTCAGCTGCGGATTTAGTGTTAGACATTGGTTATAGCAAAATATATGTGCACCTGCGGATTTCCAGCGGTTTCTACTGTGTTTCTGCTGCGTAAATGCTGTAAAAAACGCCACAACATAAATGTGTTGCGGAATGTCTGCTCCCCATTGAAGTCTATGGACTAAACAAGCAGCAACTCTGCACAGAACCCGCAGCATAAGGGCAAAGCCCCACATGGCGGAATTGCTCTGGAATTCCGCTGCGGACACTCCGCAGCGTTAATCCGCAGCGGACCCGTTTCTCCATTGCCTTCCACTTCTTTTTAGTAGGCTTCGTTTAGACGAGGCGGAAAATTCCGCTGCGGAGCATAGGCTGCGGTGCGGAATTTGGTGTCCGCAGCATACAATGGATGTTGCGGACCAGTGGCAGACTGGTTGCGGACTCATTGCGGAAGTTCTCCATTGACTTCAATGGAGATTCTAAATTCCGCAATGAAGTCCGCAGATGTCATGTACATGTTATGTGTGCTGCGGATGCGTATTGCTTTTTTAACATGACATTTCTTCATTCTGGCTGGACCTATGTATTTCTAGGTCTACAGCCAGACTGAGGAAGTCAATGGGGCTCCCGTAATTACGGGTGACTATGTGTGTGCACCCGTAATTACGGGAGCGTTGCTAGGCGACGTCAGTTAATAGTCACTGTCCAGGGTGCTGAAAGAGTTAAGCGATCGGCAGTAACTGTTTCAGCACCCTGGACAGTGACTACCGATCCCAACATGCATCAACCTGTAAAAAAAATAGAAGTTCATACTTACCGAGAACTCCCTGCTTCTTTCTCCAGTCTGGCTTCCCAGGATGACGTTTCAGTCTAAGTGATGGCTGCAGCCAATCACAGGCTGCAGTGGTCACATGGACTGCCGCGTCATCCTGGGAGGTCGGGCTGGATGCCGAAAGAGGGACGCGTCACCAAGACAACGGCCGGTAAGTATGAAATTCTTTTACTTTCACTAGGGAAAGTGTTGTCCCTTCTCTCTATGCTGCACTGATAGAGAGAAGGGAAGTACTTTCACCGCAATACGCAGCGGCCAGTCCGCATCAATTTACTGCACATTTTGGGCAGATCCGCCACAGAATCTGCAACACAGATTCTGTGCGGCATTGATGCGGACAGTTGCGGAAGAAAACCGCCACGTGGGGCCATGCCCTAAACTGTCATGCTGCAGAATTGAAAAGCCCATCGCAGAACACTTTCCACATGACTTTTGTGCGTTTGTTTTCCGCAGCGTGGGCATGAGATTCACTAAATCTCATTCACTTTGCTGCTACTGTAAATGCTGTGGAATTTCCGCACATAATTCTGCAGGGTTTACGCTACGTGGGAACCCAACCTAAAGGTTTTACGGTCGTGTGCATGGGACCTTACTCTAAAGGCAGGCAAGATGGTTGGCTTGTTCTAATGTAACCGGCAGATACAGGACCAAGGGCATCCCTCCCCAATACAAGTTTAGGATATTCAGCAGTATGACCAGCAATTAGACCGAGCAACAGTATCCCAACTTAATGGGGGGGGGGGGTGCACGCAGGTAAGTATCCCCAGTCTAAAGGAGATCGCAGATCCATATGAAGAAAAGAAAGACTGCACCACTCCAAATAGAAAAAAAAACAGGGTGTTCTATAATTAATTTCAGACAATGAGAGTGTGTGTTTCTATGAATGTATAGTACACTGTTTATATGGATTATTCACAATTTTTATTATTTTATGAAACTTTGTATAAATTAACTCACAGGATGTGATGTCACAGCATACCTGCTATAAATTGTGTACCTGGTCGCTGTATTTTATGCTTGAGAAAGACCCTGACAGGGTTGAAACGTTGCAAGTCCATGTTTTGGTGAATTAAAGAAAAAAATTATTTGGAGTGCTGCAGTATCTCTTTTCTCCATATGGATCCTCAATACATATCTTCTTGGGCCTGGAATGCCTTAAAGAGGTTGTCCAGTCATAAGAAATTAAGGGCCTATCCTCAGTATAGGCCATCAATATCTGATCAGTGACGTTCTGACTACAAGCAACCCTGCCAATCAGCTGTTTTTTTTCCTTCATACGAGCACCACGGTCCGTTCAAAACAGCTGTTCAGCGGGGGTGCTAGGGGTCTAACCCCCACCGTTCAGATGATGATGGCCGATCCTGAGGATAGGCCATCAATTTCTTATGACTGGACTACCCCTTTAAGATAGTGGCTGCTACTGCATACTTCTTACAACTTAGGCTACATTCACACGAGCGTATCAGATTCACGCGTGTGAAAACGCATGTGAATCTCGTCTGTGTGTTGCGTTATGCATCAGTGTGCTTTTTCGAGTGGCATGAGTTATTCATGTACTCACAAAGTACATCTTTTTTTAATTTTTATTATTTTTAATTGAATTGATGCGCAAATCACGCACCGCACACGGATGTGCATCCGTGTTTGGTGCGTGGTGTTCATGCACCCATTGACTTCAATGGCCGTGTAGGTGCATGAAAACGCACCAATATAAGACATGCAGTGAGTTTCACGCAGCAGACTCTCACTGCGTGAAAACTCAGGAATGTGTGAACGGCCCCATTGAAGTCAATGGGTCCGTGTGCTGCACGTGATTTCCATGCGCAGCACACGGACGCTATTCACGTTCGTGTGAATGGGCCCTTATCTCATTTGTACTCATTTATTCGTGGTGGTTGCTGGCTGCACTGTAAACAGACCCTCTAAGCCTCCACATGGACCGACTCTTCTCTTAGTGTTGTACAACTGCTGGCTACTACCCACACACCTCTCACTGACTGTCTTGGGCCACGTCTCTTCTACACACCCTTCATCGCCAAGTTCAGCTATCCATACAGTGGAGCTTCATACACCACCCCTGCTCGCTCTTCAGGACCTGCCACAACCCAAGGCCCAATGATACTTGCTGACAAGGTAGGTAGGTCTTTACCAGTCCAGTCATGTTCCTTAGTACCAGCTCGACAGCATTGGTTTCACTAAGGGTATGTTCACACGCTTAACCAAAAACGTCTGAAAATACGGAGCTGTTTTCAAGGGAAAACAGCTCCTGATTTTCACACGTTTTTTTAAGTCACTTGTGATTTTCGTGGCGTTTTTCCCTGTGTTTTTTTACAGACGTTTTTGGAGCTGTTTTCTACAGAGTCTATGAAAAACGGCTCCAAAAATGTCCCAAGAAGTGACCTACACTTCTTTTTCGCGGCCGTTTTTAAAAACGGCCGCGTAAAAAAACGGCCCGTCGGAACAGTACGCCGTTTCTCCCATTGAAATCAATGGGCAGATGTTTGGAGGCGTTCTGCTTTTGATTTTTAGGGCCGTTTACCACCCGAAAAACAGCCGAAAATAAGCCGTGTGAACATACCATTACTCTTTTACCTCCACAGCAGCTTTTACGCCTTTCCCTATTGCTACGACACCTTTTCTCGACAACAGTTCACAGAGTTGTGGTCATGCCAACTTCCTCCCAACATTGAACATTACTTGCCGGGCTTTCCGCTCTTTTATAGTTCAATCACCACCCCCATGCTTGATGGCACACGCACAATATGAGGCCATCATCAACCTGTTATAGAACAAAATATGCAGCCCAAAATGGCGTCTGGGCCGTAAATCCAATCACCCTAAATATACAATCAGAACAAGCCAAGCGACTTGCCTTACCTTGCAAAAGTAGTCACTAAACGATATGTGCACATCTAGTGGCCAGATCAACCACCCTCTTCTCCAATGCAGCACATCTTCTCTCATCTTTGTCAAAGAATGGCCGATTTCACCACTGTAGAAATGCCACCTAGTGGAGGGAATAGGAATACAGCTGCAGCAGCAACAATAACAACAACACATAACAGCAGAACAATAGCGCTTAACCCCTTAAGGACACGGCCAATTTTGGCCTTGAGGACAGAGCAATTTTTTTTACATTTCCCTCTTTTGCATCCCGACGCTCATAATTCTTTTATTTTTTGTACGACGTAGTTGTATGAGACTTTGTTTTTTGCGGGACGAGTTGTACTTTATGTACGTACCATTTTTTGATACAAATACATTATCGTTTAATTTCTATACATTTTTAATTAGATTAAAATGCAGAAAAAAAGCAGTTCCGCTGCAGTTTTAATGTTTTTTTTTTTACACCATACACCGATCATCATAAATAATGTTATACATTTGTTGAACAGGTTGTTATGGTCATGGCGATACCAAATATGTCTATATTATTTAGTGTTTTGGGACTTATATTTTAAAAAGTTTATTTATTATAAAAAATTTGTGTTTCTGTGTATTTTATTTACTTTTTATTTATTTATCTACCATTATTTTTTTTTTCCATTCATTTAACTTTTTTTTTTAATCCCATAAAGGGATTTATCATTTTGATTTTGATTTTGTAACTGCAATGTACTGGCATATATCTACATGCCAGTACATTAGCCTGTGTACTGATTGTACACAGGCAGTTGTTAGGGCATACCTCAGTATGCCCTAACAACAGGAAATATGTTCAGACAGCCCTGGGGTCCTTCAATGGACCCTGGGCTGTCTGGCCATACGAGTTGTGGGCTTTGATCGCGTCACAGTTATCTTCTGTGACGCGATCAATGTGCAGTCCCCCCTCTTTGAACGCCACGATCAGCTTTCATCGCGGCATTCAAAGGGTTAACAGCGGAGAGAACATGTTTCTCTCCTCTCCGCTGTCAGAGCGGGACCGTGGCTGTGTATTACAGCCGTTGCTCCGCTCTCGATCGCACACACAGAGACGGCAGAGACTGCTGTCACACAGGACGAGTATGCTCGTCCTAATGCGCGAAGTGCTCGCCGCTCAGGAGGAGCATACTCGTCCTGTGTCGGCAACCAGTTAACCCATTAGTGACCAGCCGATTTTAGGCCTTAATGACCACGCTATTTTTTACGTTTTTCCATCGTCGCATTCAAAGAGCTATATCTTTTTTATTTTTGTATCGAAATAGCTGTATAAGGTCTTGTTTTTTGACGGCCAAGTATTTGGGGACATATAATTTATTGATTACATTTTATTAACTTTTTTTGTTGGGGAATAGAAAAAAACCCAGCAATTTCGCCACTCTTTTTTGCGTCCCAAATTTACGCCGTTTACTGTGTAGTATAAATAACATAATAACTTTATTCAGCGGGTCGTTACGATTGCAACTATATCAAATTTATATGGCTTTCTTATGTTTTACTACTTTTACACAGTAAAAACACTTTTTTTTTCAAAATTATTTGTTTTTGTGTCGCCATATTTTAAGAGCTATAACTATTTATTTGTCCGCTGATGCAGCTCTATGAGGGCCTTTTTTTTATTGCGGGTCAACTTGTAGTTTTTATTGGTACAATTTTGGAGTACATGCGACTTTTTGATCACATTTTCTCAATTTTTTTTTAAAACAGGATGAACAGAATACAGCAATTCTGGAATTATTATTATTTTATTTTTTACGGCATTCACCGTGTGGGTCAAAAAATGTAATAGCTTTATAATTCGGGTCGTTACGGACGATACCAAATATGTGTAATTTTTTTGCTTTTTTTTTATAATAAAGCATTTTGTAATGGGGAAAAGTGCGTTCTGTACTGGTACTATGGACAACCACTGGTTCTGGTCATTTCCTTTTAGTCTACCTCTGTATATTAAATACAGCACAGGGAAATTCACCTTTCCCACTAGGCTTCCCAAAATGAAGTCGACAATAAAGGGTTTTCTAAAAGATAAAAATGCTGTTTATTATATCTAATCCCATATATATATATATATATATATATATATATATATACACACCATGAGTATCATTGATTCTGAATGGACACCCATAGACTACAAAACGACAGTTTCCCTAATATTTTTTTCTTTTTTTTTGCTTATAAATGTAGCTACTATATACTACCAGATATTCTCTCTCTCTCATGCTAGTCCCATGTTAAGTTATTCTTACTTTTGTGTGGGTGAATGCAGGGAAGAATATATCTGTATCTGTACATAGTTTCCATAATTAATACGTGAAGATCTTATTCAAGCTCTTTTCTCTGCAGACGTTCTTGGGGTTTTCTTTGTTTTTTTTCTTCCCACCTTACAACAGACTTTTTATTTTTCCATGAATATAGCTGTATGAGGGCTCTCCTGGATCCAATTCTGCATGCAAAATCGGGAGCAAATCTGCACGGTTTAACCAGTTCAGGACCGGGCTATTTTGCACTAACGACGTGATTTTTGCGACGTTTTTTCCATAGACAATACAGGTTTCTTTTTTTTATCGTTTTTATACACACCTTTTTTGCTATTTTAGAATTTTTATTCATAAAGTTTGAAAATAATAGTAAAAAAATAAGCTTTTTTACGTTTCAGCTATTTTTTTTGGTAATACCATAGTTTTACCCTAAAATAGACCTTTTATTTGTGATCGTCATTGTCTATCGTAAATTTTAATATATTACATGTCTATATTAGGGTAATTGGGTCAGCGCTAGTGTTACAACAATGATTGGGGGGGGGGAACGTTTTTTTTTGGGGTGAGTATTTTATGTGTATTTATTATTTAATTTTTTTTCTGCACTTTACTTTACTATTTTTTTATTACTATGGTCTGTCCCTCAAAGGTCAAAAAAGACCTTTGGGGAACTTTATATATTTTTTTTCTTTCTTTTACGACATGTTTTTCCACTGTTACAGGGGAAATCAGCCCTCTCATAGTGACGATTGTCACTAATAAGGCTGTGCTGGGTCTAGTAAGACCCAGCAGCAGTCTGTCACTAACGGCACCCGGCGATCATGTGACTGGTCACCGGGAGGAATAGAGACAGCGCCGCTGCTGCTGTTTCTATTCATATACACAGCGTTTATTGAGCGCTGTGTAAAAAGACATCGGAGCCGTCACTGACAGCCGGAGACCCGACATTCAGCTGCCCGATCGCGCGGGCAGCAAGTTAAAACCCGAGCCGTAAAAAGTCTATGGCTCGGGTTTTAAGGACCCTGACCGCTGGCCGTAAAAATACAGTCAGCGGTCGGGAACCAGTTAAACAATGCTTTAAAATAAGTCTTTCAAATGTACCTCTTGTACTAATTAGCCCCATGTTCACTACAGCAGCCCCTCCAACTTGCCACAGGTCACTGTATACATTGTAGAATAGTGAAGTGATGTCCAAGGTGACACATTATATGTCTAGGCTGCAAAGCATGGAAGACCATGGTAGATGTAATGCCATCAGTCATGTAGTGTCATCAAATAATTACAATTTCCTTTTTGATACAGCTTACACAAAATTTTCTAGTGGAAACCTCATAAGTCTTGAGGTGTGGGACTCAAACTTTACATTGGCCTGATTCACAGTTGTATATTTTGGGCTGTATATGGCATCAGTATTTGTAAGCCAAAACTAGGAATGGAACTCAAAAACGAAAGGCCCCCTGCACGTGGCCGTAGTCGTGTGCATGGTCCGTGATTACGGGCTGCGGACTGTCACCCGCCTTTGCGGGCCATCCTCCCGTTATAAAGTATAGGAGCATGGTCCACAAAATAAAAAAACAGGACATGTCAATTCTACGGCCCGGACACTTACCTATAAATATACGGGAAGGTGTCTATGGGCCATAGAAATTAATGAATAAGAATTTTGATCCGCAATTATGGATCCGTAATTGTGGATCAAAATTACGGTCGTATGCATGGGGCCAGAAAAGGATAATGGAAAGATTTCAACGTCTTCCATGTTTTGGTCCCATTCCTGGTTTAGTTTTAGAAATACTGATACAAAATGCTAGTCAAGTGTGAATGAGGCCTTATACCCAGTATTCAATATGGACATTGCTTAGGTTAGCGATAAGCAGATTAAAAACTAGAGTTTCACAACTTATTTCGTGCCTGTATTAAATGATATTGCTCAGGTGGAATATGAAGCTAATGTTAGGCAGTGGTGCCTGGAAACATTTGCAGCATCCATTCTTCCAGCTTGCTTGACTTCTATGGGGACAATCTTTTATGTCGACATCCTTACCAGTTGTTATGTGCTTATTTTTTTTAAATGAAAACTCCCCTTTTTCTCTATAAAATATCTACATACACCATGAAGGCCTCATAGTGTTTTTATTCATATTAAAATATTAAATTTAATTAAATGCAGTTGTCAGGTTGAGAATTTAATATTTTAGTAATTTGCTTAACTGTGCAAATGCCAGAAATTCAAAGCAAAACTTGATCTTGGCAAATTGGATACTTTGTAACATGGCACCCCAACTTGTGGGGAGGTGCTGGTATTTGTCAGTAGTACATAAAATATATCCATCACAGCCAATAATAGGTATGGTGAGAAAGCATGCCTGAAGATTAACTACTTGTAATATCAATTGGGGTATTAAGACTCGGGGAAAATGTAAAAACACATTGTTATTTACTAATGAATAATAGACCATATTATTACAATGTTTATTATAACCATATAGTTACAAATATGCAAAAAAAAGTGTTGCCTCTGGCTGCATCTGGCAATAAAATGTATGGTTAGAACACTAATAAACTGTTTTACAAAGATATTTGCTGAAATTTGTCAGTGCATTCAAAGACATGTGATTTTCCAATGGCAGAAACAATTGATTTACAATTTTAATTTTGATGTAATTTATAACCTTCAGCTTGATCACCAGTCCATGTACCGAAATAAGCATGGTAAAGTGAGTTATAATAAAATTATATTTTAGCCAATGTTTCATATTAATACTATCTATTATAAAAAAGAATGTCTATCTTCCATCATCACCATAGTCGAAGATCTGCAACAAGAACACAAAGGTGAACTTTTCCTAACCTTTCTATGCCAGTATTTTTGTATAGAAAATTTGCAAAAGGGCTCAAAAGTCGAAATTTGCAGTGCAAATTATGACTTTTGCCCGTTTTTGGCCCCTTTGCACCAGTTCCCCATCTTAATCGGGTACTTTAAAAAAAATTATGCTCACCTCACCGCTCCTTTTCTCCCCTCTAGGTCCCCTCAATCTATTGATGCCGAGCAGCATCAGGACGTTGTATGTAATGCAGCATTCAGGACGTTGAGTGCTGCGTCGCATATAAGGCCCTGATGCTGGTCAGCGTCAGTAACTTGCATGATACCGCAGCATACTGAGAGAGCCTGAAGGGACCCACAAGGGAGAAGAGGAGCAGTGAGTATAAATTGTTTTAATTTTATGTCCGATGGAGGAAGAAGGAGTACGCAGTCAAAACAGCACAATTGGGGCTTGGCTATCGGAAAGATGCAACAGATTTATTAAGGCGCGTGCGCCTCCTAATAGATCTGTTATATTTTACTTCCGCGGAGCAGATAGCTAAGACTGGCGTAAAAACAAGGCAGTCTTAGTAAATCTGCCCCCAAATGTCCATGTGTATTACACAATTTCATTTCCGAAATGACAACTGAATTCTGCAGTTGCTGCTACATGACTACTGCTCAGGCTAGCAGATATCAAGATTTAACGAGGTTGTCCACTTTCATCAAAATAATGTTCGTTTTTGTATAATTGAAAGTTATACAATTTTCCAATATACTTTCTGCATTAATTCCTCATAGTTTTCAAGATCTCTGCTTGTTGTTATTTAGTAGGAAAATTCATTATTTACTTCCAGTGGATAAAATTCTGTCTGTGTTCAAGTGATGTACCCACAGGTTCTGGTATAGTTAGAAGACACAGCTCTGATACCCGTACTGTAACTGTATCGGGCCGTGCACCTGTGTGTCCATCACATGACTATGGACAGAATTGTATCCACTGGAAGTAAACAATGAATGTTTCAACTGAATAACAACAAGCAGATATTTTGAAAATCATAAGGAATTAAAATGGTTGTCCGCTTTGAACAATGCACTTTTGTCAGAAGATTGCCCAAGCTGAACCCAAGGTGTCCTGAGGCTAGTACCCCCAGCAGTCAGCTGTTATTTGATGGAGAGCCTAGCAGCAAGTGTTTAATTTCACTGCAGAGCCACCACAGGAGAAATGAAGCATTACATCGTTCTCATGGAAATCAATAGCCTGTTCATGTAATGCAGTGCTTCTCAAACAGTGAGGTGGGACTCACCAGTGAGGTTCTCTGTAGTTGCTGGTAAGGCTCAACCTGGAAGGCAATTTTCCCAAAAGTGCTTATAAACGGCCCAGGTCTTAATCTGGCTGCAGCAATCTTTAGTTTAGTTACATAATTGACTACTTTTGTGCTTATTTTAATATTATACTAGGTTCAGGAGACAAATTAAAGGTCAATTGGACAATATAATTTTGGCATGGTATACAATATTGGCAGGACGTGACCCTTTATTGGATTTATTTGAAACAATACAAAAAATAAACACCCTGGCGTGAAAGTGTTTCAAATACAATTCTGACCAGAGTTACAGTCTGAGGGCTGTATCCACTAGTGTCACTTTCTTTTTGTGTGCACTAAGGACCGACTAACATCTATACAATTCCCACACTAGCCTGGACCCTGACCACAAGTCCTCTTGTTTGTGTGGGAGTTGTAGTCCTTTCCTCTGTAGATGTTGGAGGCTGCTGGTTTGCTCTGACAAGAGCGGCCTCCAGACTCCCAGAGCTTCTATATTATTCTGGTAGATAATTTTGGCATGGACTTCGACCATGGGTAGTGAGACCCAGGCATCACCATGTTCTGGCTGATGTGGCCTCAGTAGAAAAAGTTTGAGAAACCCTGGTGTAATGCACGGACATGCCCGGTCTTACAGTGAAGGACGCACCTAGATGCTGCTCTCCTCTACAACTGTTAGATGAGTGTCCTGAATATGGGACCCCAGCTATTAACTTAAAATTCTCTCTAAAAAAAAGCTTTTAAAAATGGATTTTATAAACCAGACAAACCCTTGTTATCTGATGCACTTATACTAAGCAAGCATTCGCAAAAATAAGATTTTACAATATTATTTGGTATTTAGACTTTACAGTCGAAGACGAGAGTATTTTTTTAAAAATACAAATACAAATAATGGCTTTCTGCTCAGCTCTCTATTTATTTGGGACATCTGTCCTTCTTTTTGTTTTTACCAAAAATAAAACACTAATCTCACAAATACAAGGGAAACATTCCCAAACCTTCCCTTTAGACAGAAACAGCAAGAAAGAATAGATCTCGCTATAACTATTGAGAATTTGTGTTTCTAACCCAGAATTCATAAAAGAAAAATTAAAAAAATATTTGTGCAGAAATACAATTTCTTCATACAAGTACAGCAATGTATTGTCAGATCTGTTCACAGCAAGAAAACTGCTAAAAAGTTGAAAGAAAAAAAAATTTACTGGAAAATTGTATTCAGTAATTCTGTTTTCTGCATTCTCTCCAGGTATTACAATAAAAGACACAATGTTACAGTCCCATTGATTTTCCCACTGACAGACTCTCAGTCCTCCTCATATACAATACAAAAACCACAGGGTCACTATCCACATTCATTCTGAACAATGCCTCTTGCTTACATGAGAACATACTAAGGAAATATTCCTCTTTACATATAAAATAACATCCAAACCTGTAACTAAGGAATAATAAAGTGAAATAAGGTTTAGTACAAAATAGAAATGTGTTACTTCTAAGCAGTACATCAGTAAATCAGGCACAGGTCTAGCATTTCAGAACAATAAACTGTAGGGATGTTGTTCAAGCTCATACAGTGCTGAGGATAGCATTATAGAACTTTTATCCACAGTTCGTGTGAAAGCTGCTTTCTGATCTAAAGGAGCCAGGTGGCTAGCCTTAGTAATCTACAGGTCCTTCTCAATGAATTAGAATATCAATCAAAAAGTTAATTTATTTCAGTAATTCAATTCAAAAAGTGAAACATATATTATATAGATTGATTACATACTGAGTGATCTATTTACAGCATTTTTCTTCTAATTTTGATGATTATGGTAACAGTTAATGAAAACCCAAAATTTAGTGTCTCAGAAAATTAGAATATTAAATAAGCCCAATTTCAAAAATGATTTTTAATACCGAAATGTAACAGTATATTCACTCAATACTTGGTCGGGGCTCCTTTTCCTTTTTCATGAATTACTGCATGAATGCAGCGTGGCAGGGAGGCGATCAGCCTGTGACACTGCTGAGGTGTTATGGAAACCCAGGTTGCTTTGATAGCGGCTTTCAGCTCGTCTGCATTGTTGGGTCTGATGTCTCATCGTCCTCTTGACAATACCCTATAGATTCTCTATGGGGTTTAGATCAGGCGAGTTTGCTGGTTAATCAAGCACAGTGATAGTGTGGTTATTAAACCAGGTATTGGTACTGTTGGCAGTGTGGGCAGATGCCAAGTCCTGCTGGAAAAAGAAATCAGCAACCCCATGAAGCTTGTCAGCAGAGGGAAGCATGAAGTACTCTAACATTTCCTGATTGACGGCTGTGCTGACTCTGGACTTGATATAACACAGTGGACCAACACCAGCAGATGTGTGTGTGTGTGTGTGTGTGTGTGTGTGTGTGTGTACAGTGTGTGCGTGGTGGCGGCTCTTGAAGCACTGACTCCAGCCACAGTCCACTCCTTGTGAATCTCCCCCAGATTCTTGAATGGCCTTTTCTTGACAATCCTTTGAAGGCTGCGGTTATCCCTGTTGCTTGTGCACCTTTTTCTACCCCACTTCTTCCTTCCTCTCATCTTTCCATTAATATGCTTGGATACAGCACTCTGTGAACAGCCAGTTTCTTTAGCAATGTCCTCTTGTGGCTTACCCTCCTTTTGGAGGGTGTCATTGACTGTATTCTGGAAAACTGTCAAGTCAGCAGTCTTCCCCATGATTGTGTAGCCTACTGAGATGGACTGTTGGACCATTTAAAGGCTTAGGAAACTTTTGCAGGTGTTTTGTTTTGATTCGCTGATTAGAGTGTGACACCATGAAGTCTACAATCTTCAACTTTTACCCAATAGTCTAATTTTCTGAGAGACTAAATTTTGGGTTTTCATTAACTATTCGCCATAAACTTCAACATTAAAAGAAAAAATGCTGGAAATAGATCACTCTGTGTGTAACGAATCTTTATAATATATGAGTTTCACTTTTTTAATTGAATTACTTAAATAAATGAACTTATTGATGATATTCTAATTTATTGAGAAGGACCAGTAGCATAGGAATTTTTAGGGGTTGTATGAAAGTAGGAACAATTTTTTTTTTTTTATAAACAGTGCCACTCTGGTATTGCAACTCCGTTCCATTCATGTACAACCCCTTTAATAAAATAATGTTCTCAGCCGTTCCTGGAGGGCTACACAATACGTTAGTGTCTGAGAGAGAAAAACAATCAAATCTGCCTTCTAACATCCTGTGACTGCCTCTTCCACGTTACCATCTGCCAAGTTTCCAATTCCATTCTCTAGTTATTACAGTATCAGGTTCTCAGGAGGTATCTCCTTTGTTTTTAGTGCTATAGACAATTGTAGCTAGTAGGTAATACAAGTATCAGTAACGTGCTAACATGAATTAAAAACAGGTATAAGTGGTGTTTTGTAAGTTTTAGCACCAATGCATAAAGTTGACTACAAAGAGCCCAGTATGAGTAAATGTTGGAGACACTTGAAACAAGTTCTCATCTATGGAGGGACATCCAACTTCCTCACTGCTCCAAAATGATGAATCCAGCCAATCTTCCTTAATGCAGAGAACAATATTATTATGCTTTTTGGTCCTTTCAGCTATGAGACAGGCTCCTGGTACTGGTGAGAATATTTATTTTTTCTTAAACCATCAACAGGTTTTATTTTTAGTTGGAATTAAAAACATTGGTTTTAGCTGTTTCTTAGTTAATAATTTTTGTTCTCTCCAAGTTTTTCAAAATAGGAAATGGTAGCCACTACAACTCCTACAGTGGTTGTCACATATTTTTACACACTCCTGGAAGAATGAATCTGCTTGGTTGCAGTTGACACCTTGCTTCCTCTTAATTTTCTGAAGATTTTCCATCATCAGTTTATGACTCTAAGAGAGCATAATAAGAGAATCCCTTTGCACATGCCCTATTAGGGCATATGAAGATCTGGGGGTTGGGCCCCGGAGGGTCGGTGCTAGTGACGCCCCTGCCCCGCTCTATTAGTCAGAGTGGAGAGCCGCTAACAAAGAGCAGCATATCAGCATTAGAGAGGGCAGGCCCCACTCTATTAGGCAGAGTGGAGCGCCACTAACAAAGAGGATTTCTCAATCTGGTTGACTCGGCCCACCCGGATAATGTATAGCCAGCTCCAACTTTACCTAATATCAGCTGCTCGCTAGGGTCTAATGTTTTGAACTAACAGCATTAGAACAATGCTACAAAAAAGCAAAAAATTCCAGGTAGGAGTCAACAGTTAAAAATAATGAGTCCGTATATCAGCAAGTGCACGGAATCCTCGTTGGCCTCAAGTTGAGATATAACAAAAATGATTACTACTTCCAGCACTTCTTCCAATAAAATCTCCATGTATTCTGTTATTAAGAACATGCTGCAAACGAACATAGCGGACAGAGAGGTCTAACACACACTTATGTATTTTGAACCATGTGGTTCTTAGTTATAGCACGGTAAGGCATTGCAAACACAGACATTTAAAAGCAAATTATTCCACATATTGGGCATAACAAACTGTAAGGCTGGGTTCACACGACCTATTTTCAGACGTAAACGAGGCGTATTATGCCTCGTTTTATGTCTGAAAATAGGGCTACAATACGTCGGCAAACATCTGCCCATTCATTTGAATGGGTTTGCCGACGTACTGTGCAGACGACCTGTCATTTACGCATCGTCGTTTGACAGCTGTCAAACGACGACGCGTAAAAATACAGCTTCGTCAAAAGAAGTGCAGGACACTTCTTTCAGACGTAATTTGAGCCGTTCTTCATTGAACTCAATGAAGAGCAGCTCAAAATTTACGGCTGTCAGAGAAGCCTCACAAAATGCGAAGAGGAGCATTTACGACTGAAACGAGGCAGCTGTTTTCTCCTGAAAACAGCCTGTCTTTTCAGACGTAAATGCCTGCTATCGTGTGCACATACCCTAATAAGGCAAAATACACTTGGATCATTAGTCCTATTATGAATTTCATGCTATAAAGAACAAATATTCTAGTTGTGCAATCTGTGGCACGTGGGGCCACATGCTGCCCTCGATGCTGTTTTGTGTGCATCCCCCAACCATCAGGAGGCAGACATGCTCGTCTGTGTCCTGATGGTTCAGAAAGACATGGTTGTCAAAAGACAGCTGCATCCTCCTGATGCAGTGTCACGTTGGGTACGTGGACCCACTGGGCCATACCGCCTTGATGGTATGGCAGCTGGCCAACAGGACACAGGTCACAGTCTATAGTTCATATAGTGTACCTGTGGTAGCTCATACAGTAGCAAGACAGGCTCAACTGGGACTAAGAAGCAGGCAGGCTCCAGGCGTGGTGTAGCAAAACAGGCGTGGTATACAGCAAAGCACGACTTCAGCTCAAAACGGTACTTGATCAGGATAGCACGGGATACAGGTTACAGGTAGCAGGAACGGGAAACACTGGGAACTGGGAAACACTAGACCATTTTCTCAGACAGACTAGGGTATGACAACAACGCTCAGGCATTGCAGGGAGGGGCACAGCCCTTGTTATAGCCCAGGGTGCTCTGGGAGCAATCAGCTCAATCTCCCACCTGTGTGCGCTTTGGCTCCTTAAGTCTGGACTGAGCTTGCGAGCACACCCTGGTGGTCACTGTGGAACAGGACGGCCGCATGTGCAGACATCTCTGGAGAGAAGGGCGTCGACTGGATGGAAGGAGTTCGTGGTCAGCAACCACGGACGTTACATGCAGAACATGGTGTGTAGACCAATCTCTTCCTTGCACTAATCATAGATTTCAGTGCAGGATTTGGAAGAAACTATTGGCTGCTCATATTTATTTTGAGAGAGGCCACTTATCCAAAACGTTTCTATCACTGCGTTGTTTTTCTGCAGGCTATATGAAAATCAAATCAACATTTTAAAAAAGAACTGGAATGGAGATGGAGTAGTGCTGAGGACTTGTATTTTTTTCTAGAGGGGTGGTGAGGAGTAGCAGGGAGAGGTAAGTACTAATTGTGCACTGGAAAACTATTACTAACATGACTAGTGAAGACCATGACAGGGATTCTCTCTTTGATTTTCTTTAAATTGCTGTGTCGTGCACCCTCTCATGCCCTGCTCTAGGCATAATGCAATGTATCAATTTTACCCAGATTGCGTCTTTAAAGGGTACTTCCATGTGAGACATTGATAGCATTTAATCAGGTTTGGTACTCCAGAGAAAAGGAGACAAGGTGGAAAGTGCATGTGATTTTCCATTTTAGTTTATTCATGTTGTCAAATGCTCGCCTATTTCCATAATTCTTGCAAACTACAATAAAGATAGCTACATGCTTGGGCGGCCACCTCATCTTCTTTGGAGTACTGAAAATATGAATAGGGGATCCTTATTTTCTAAACAGGTGGAAGTCCCAAACATGGAACCAACATTTATGTCATATACTATTGATTTGCCACTAATGTCTCGGATGAGAATATCCCTTTAAAGGTTTCTTTCCCCCCAGACCGCTTGTACCGCTGGTCAGGTCTTGAGGAAAGCAGTGTCCACTTACTTGTATTACATGTCTTGTTTCATTATAAACACTCAAAAACCACATTTATTCATTGATGAGTCGTATGCCAATTAAGCACAAAGAGTCGTCCTTACCAGGAAGTGTTCTGCATCTTATTCTGTAAAGCCACCCCTTTTCTTTCCCGTAAACTCCCCTGTACATCCACCATGCAGTCTGTATCCATGTCAGGCAAGTGTACAGGGGAGGAAACGTGGAGGGAAAGAGATGGCATTACAGAGTAAAATGCAGGATACTCTGGTCAGAGGACTCTTTGTGCCGAATTAACATACGATGCACGGAAGAATAAATGTGGCTTTTGAACGTTTACAAAGATACAAGTCATGTAATAGTGGTATGTGGAAACTGCTTTTCTCAAAACCTGATCAGCGGTATAAATAGTTCAAGAGGAAAAAACTGGTCACAGACTCCCTTTTAATTTACTTGTGGCCCTTGGGTGTGGTACAATCTGAAAATAATGCTCTCGGACCAGAAAGGTTCTGCACGCCTGCTTTAGTTGCAGTATCTGCACATGGATAGTAATCATCTAGGTAAAGAAGTTTGAATGTAAAACAGCAGATAGGGACAGTGTAGTACAGACAAAAAAAATGGTGAACAAGGACAATAATTGTATGTGTGAAGTAACATATTAATTCCTGAGTACCTGGTGCACATGCAAAGTGTCTTAATGTCATGCAGAATGCCTAATACTGGTGCATGTGTGTTACGATCTGTGGGTATGTGGACCCACTGGGCCGTACCGCTGTAGCGGGATAGCAGCTGGCCAAACAGTGTACCAAGTAAAGTCTATAGTCCGAGCAAGGTTACCTGTGGTAGTAAAGACAGTAGCGGTGGCTGGGCTCGGATGGGACCTTGGCAGCAGAAACCAGGTGTAACACAACACGACTCCAACTCTTTTAAGGCACAGGAACAGGGTAGCACGGAATACAGGTAGCAGGAACGGAAACACTGGGAAAAGGAAAACGCTAAGGAACCATTTGCTAGACTGACACGGGAAAACACAACAACGCTCAGGCAATGAGTGTAGGGGCAGGGCCCTTCTTATAGTCCAGGGTGATTAGACAATTCTAAACATGTGTGCGCGCTGGCCCTTTAAGGCTGGGACCTATTGGTCACTGCAGGCCAGGACGGAATGCGTCGGCAGGATGAGAGGAGTCTGCAGTCTGCGGCCGCGGACGTTACAATGTGGGTTTGAATAGGTGTTTTGTTGGGGGGGGGGGGTATTTTATTTACTTTTTTCATTCTTTTTTTCTCATTTTATTTATGTTTAATATTTTATATATTTATTTAGTTCATTATTTTTTATTGTCGGAGCTTAGGTTAAAATCTTTGTGTTTCCTGCTGTTCTTATATAGGTAACTGATCTAATGGTAACTGTGTACAGATCACCGGTAACCGTGACCTAATGGAATAAGACATGCAGAAAAGACAAAGATTGTGGTCACAAAATGTTCAATGGCACATACACTATTTACATTTGTTTCGAGCCGAATGTTATCTGTGCAGTGGCAAACTTCACAATAAATTGTGGCGGTGCTTAACACTATACCATATGGGGATGTAGCAGTGATTCATACGAAAATAGCAAGAAGAAAATCAAGCGCGGCACTCACAAGCTTTAGAAATCTTCACTCTTTATTTCGTACCAAATGCATAAAATAAACACATGGGCAACTAGGGCAAACAGAGTACTCCTGCTCCAAGTATCAGCATGACAGCCACTTCATGTCATGGCCCCAGGATTAAATGTCACGACGGGAAATGGCTGTCGTGACGATACTTTGAGCATGAGTTCTGTGTTTGCCCCAGTTGCCCACGTGTTCATTTTATGCACTTGGCACAAAATTGTGATGATTTCTAAAGCCGATGAGTGCTGTGCTTGATTTTCTTCTTGCTATTTTCCCAAGACAAAGATTGTGCCTTCTCTGAAAGCCCCTAAGGCCTGTCTGGTAAGGGGGAATCCCTGAGACTTCATCAATGCCATCACAGAGTTCCCAAGCAACTGCCCAAAAGCATAAGCAGCAGTTTCTATATTCAAGAACATGCACTCAATATGAGAGTTGTGTTCAGGGTTTTAGTGACAGAGAACTGATTATTATATTTTGCTGTCACAGTACACGGTCAGGCTGTCATGGCACAGTGCCATCAAAGGGAGCATGTAAACTAACAGGACCCTGCCATTAGAAGGTTAATATACATGGGGAGGGCAATAAGGGGTTTACTCTCAATTCCCAAGGGTATTTGCAAATGGGTTTTCTAAACCAAACAACCCCTTTAAATTTCTGTATACAGTTAGTCCAATTTTTGGTGTTTTTATCTTTGTCTGGAACTATACTTTTCTCAATGTTTTTCAATGTGCATACCTAATAATTCGACACAGCTCTGTAACTACTCTCATACCCAACTAGTTACAAAGCCTGTCAATTTTACTTTTCAGATTTCATTTGCCTATATTTTAACTCGAAGAAGAAAAATAAACAATTATTTGCCTTAAGGTTGTAACTGCTAGAAACACGATGCCCTGCAGTAGTGGAGAGACTATTGTCATCGGAAATTTTAAATGTGATTACAAAGTGTATTTAATATAAAATAAATTACGTGTTATTTCATCAGAAAAAACAACAACAATTTTTGATACTATAGCTTTGGAAAAATAATTACATTTAAAATATATATTCTTTTAAAACGAATAGATTTTAAGCTTTAGCAAAAATGATGCCCATTGTGACAAACTGTAAACAACCGCATGGAATCATTGAGTCATGACAAGGCAGATGCTTGGCACATTGCGAGTCTATTAAATGGCACTTGGTGGTGTATTGTATCAGACATCACTGACAGATCTATGAAAAGTCACCTACATCCACTGTAATTGTATCACAATGTATAAAACACCACTGATATACCCTGTGTAGGAATTATGAAAGAATGTTCTGAGGCCATCCTAATGGAAGTGCTATTTATAATCTTTCAAAATATTTTCCTTGCACCGAATTTCCAGGTGGTATTTCACGCTGTGCTGTTCCAAAAAACATTATATGCTCTGAAAGTAGCAATATACAGCAGAGAATATATCCAGCACAGCTGTACAATGATGTTTTAGAAGGGAGAAAGTACAACTAAACAGTTATTATATGATACAATTCTGGCCAAGAACCATCTGTAACTTTTTTTTTATTGCTAGGAATCCAGCTAAATTTGTGTTATGGTACTACCTTAGTTGTACCCTGAAAAACGTAGGCAACAAACATATTAGGGGCACATGTATCAAGATTTAAAATGGCGTAACAGGTTCATGAAAACTGCTGAAGGTGGATGTGCCATTTTTTATGATTGCCAACAACACCTGAGGCTCTGTTCCCACTTTTCCTTGAGGTTTCTTTTGCCTTTTGACAGTTTAAACAGCATAGCATGCAGCACCGTTCTACCCAGAAAAAGATTAAATATTACTGACAACCAAAGGGGGTAAAAACTGGGGCACATTTACCAAAGGCTGACTGCAGAGCTTGTGTGCGTAATTTTTTTCCAAAATTGTTGAATAGTGCCAAAAACCTGCTTTAAAACAATATTAATACATTTATCAGACTATCTTATAATTAAAAAGTTTATAGCGAAATGGAATTCGGGAGATCTTCTTCCAAGTTGCAGCGGTATTCTACCAGTTAGCATTGCTTGCATAAGTCGTCACTTGCTGGAGATGAGGGTCTGACCGAGGGAATCCCACTGATCATGAGAACAAAGGAGCCAAGTCCACTTTTTGCATCCTGTAAAAACGGAAGACATGATCTACAAAATATAATCGGTCTCGTATATAAAATGTACTGTGCAAAAAAAAAAGGGAAAGAGTTATAGCAACCAATCAGTTTCAAGCTTTTATTCTTTATGGAATCTGATTGGCTGGAATAAGCTAATTTTTTCCCCTACATTATTCTGTATATACAGTTTACAGTATATCGTTTGTTTTATTTTAATTGTTTCTGCAGGTCAAAGACTCATGAAATCATGGAAGTCATTCCATTTTTTTATTTTTGCCTATTTTGGAAAAGCGTATCTATTTCCCAACAAATACTGAACATAAACATGGAGTAGCATTTACTGCAAGGCGTTCAATATCCTGCACGTATAAGTGGAACATTAGTAACATTAGTATATGTTTCATTTCATCACAGCCGCATGATCTCAGACTCTTGCACACCACTATATTTCTGTATAATTTTTATGCTGAACCAATAAAAGTTATCATAGTCTACAAAGAATCCAATTTCTCAGTAAGTAACAGCTGCTAATAAAAGAAGGATCATGTTCCTGGCCTTCCACTGAAAGGAAATTAACTTGTACTTAATGTTTTATAACTCTCCTTTTTCAAATATTTGCCTATTAAGGATTTAGCACTGAAGAGATTGGTAGACTATATTAATGATTATTGCCATTAAGGGATAC
Organism: Rhinoderma darwinii; assembly: GCF_050947455.1. NCBI lineage: Eukaryota > Metazoa > Chordata > Amphibia > Anura > Rhinodermatidae > Rhinoderma > Rhinoderma darwinii. The sequence goes on along the minus strand of NC_134688.1, from coordinate 150,704,867 downwards.
TTTCACTTCAATGTTTTTCACTTAGGGCAATGCCAAGGCTAAATAAGAAATAAAATAAAATAATGAAACATGAGCAGATCCGGTCGTATAAATGTCTTTCAATAATTTGAAATTCTGTTTTACTTTGAAGTTCCCTGGTACAAATTGTATTTGTTGATATAGCGTCGTGCTCAGCTCTTGCAAACAACCACTACACTTCATGCAGTTTTTTTCCCTTAGCGATTCTTAGAAATGTCCTCTATATGATGCTTTATTTACATTGTTCTGAAAGTTTGTTGGAAAATAAAGTAGATTATACTGCAGTGTATTTCAACTAAATTCGAGAACATAAAGCTCATTGCCCTGATGCTGGCAGAGGGCTCATTATCACTGGAAAAAAAATAGGAGTGTACATAGAAGAAAGGGGGGCATATAGCAAGATTCAAACAAGGCTCCCCATTATAGTGCTGTGTTTTGTATACCAATACAGAAGGGTCTGGTGTTGGTTTTCCCCACCATGGCTTTTTCATGACCCTTGGGACAATTACTCACACAATTATTTAAGTTTGCACCACCGAATATGAATGGGGTTGACACCAACCATGGCTGGGTCTCCTTTCCCCAAGGCCCTTACCAGCACTAGTTAACATACTGGGAGTATTGTTTCACCAGCTCTTGCTCTAATATCACTGGACTATAACTGGCACCATCTAAATCATACCAATGTTGAAATAACATTTTCATAAAGCAGTAATACGCTAAAGTCCACTGTCAGGTTGTCGAATTTTAGACTCAAAACGTGAAATTATTTCTTACAATAAAGTCACAGAGAAGATTCATGTAGCGTCAACATGCAACTTTAATTCTTGGACAACTGTTTTTTTTTAATCTTGCTAATACATATCCAGACAATGTATGAGAGTGAGAGGGCAACCATGGATTGTCCATACAGTATCTTGAGGTCTTGCTTTTAAATCACGTGAGTGATGAGGGGAAAGACAAAAGGCCTTTGGAGACTAACACGATTTTTACCAGTGATTGCACTGCTGAACATAGTGGCAAACAGTACACTGGTCTGAGCAATTCATCGGCCTCACTATATAGTAACAAATGTAGGAGGTATCCTGATATAAGAATTTGCTATTCTTTAAACCTGTCATGCCCTTCTATGTTATAGGCCCTTGAAAGACACTTTTTCAATATAGATGTGGTAATGAGCAATGACTGCTGTGCCCCTTCATTGATTTTCTCTCGAGAGGCCAAGTCAGTGAACTCTTTCATGGGAAAGTGATTCCAAATCAATTTCCAGCTGCTCTGGCATCCATTTGGAATAGTTATTAGAAAGACATCAAGCCTGATATTTTCTGGGATTAACACATATACTTATACTATATGGACAAAGGTATTGGGACACACATGTGTTTCATTCAGTCCCATTGGCACAAGTAAATAAAATCAAGCACCTAGTTATGCAGTCTGTCTTTACAAACATTTGTGAAAGAATGGGTCATTCTAAAGAGCTCACTGAATTAGAGCGTGGTACTGTAATAGAATGCCACCGTTGTAACAAATCAGTTCGTGAAATTTCTTCCCTCCTAGATATTCTACAACCATCTGTGAGCGATATTAATGCAAAGTAGATGTGTTTAGGAACCACAGCAGCATAAAGTGTCAGACCACGTAAAGCTACAGAGTGGGGTCACCGAGTGCTGAGGAGCATAGCACATTATAGTCGCCAACGCTCTGATGACTTAATAATTGCAGAGCTCCAAACCTCCTCTGGCATTAACATTTGCACAAAAGCTGTGCACCAGGAGCTTTATGACATGGGTTTCCAAGGCCGAGCAGCTGCATGCAAGACTTACATGACCAAGCACAATGCCAAGCATCGGATGAAGTGGTGTAAAGCACGCCGCCTCTGGACTGGAGCAGTAGAAATGTGTTATGTGGAGTGCGGAATCAAGCCTATTTGGCAGTCTGATGGACGAGTCTGGATTTGCTGAATGCCAGAAGAATGTTACCTGTCTGACTGCATTGTGCCAACTGTAAAGTTTGGTGAAGGAGGGATAATGCTATGGGGTTATCTTTCAGGGGTTGGCCTAGGCCCTTAGTTCCAGTGATAGTAAATCTTAATGCTTCAGCATACCTAGACATTTTGGACATGCTTCCAACTCTGTGGAGACAGTTCGGGAAATGTCCTTTTCTGTTCCAGCATGACTGTGCTCCAGTGCACAGAGCAGGGTCCATAAAGACATGGTTGGGTGAGTTTGGTGTGGCAGAACTTGACTGGTAAACCTACAACAAACCTCAAAACAGGGTACGGCGAGACAAGGGGAAATCCCCAAGCAAACTAGGAAACAACCTACAAGCGCACAAGCGCAAGGGACATGACATCCCAATAAAGTATGAAAGTAAATACCATGGATAGTAAGAAAATATATAACTTTTTTAGTGCATAACAATACATGGTATAACGATATTAGATATAATAAAAAAATATGGCGGATCCTATATCTAAAGGAGTAGCGATCTGGTAAGGATGACAACATACCATAGGGAACACAAGAAAAAAACCAACCTCAAACAACGTCCCAGTACTGACATGCCATGGATACAAGTAATATGAAATATCAATAAATGAAGTATATATGGCTATATATATGTAGGAAAAATAATGCTCGTTACAAAGAATACATAGCACAGATATGCTATGCATAAATAGCGTGTATGCAAACCCACATATACAATGAATGCCAGATAGAAGAGGTAAAAAGTTTAAATACCTGTAGACATGATGAAAGCAGTGGACGTGGAGAGATGGCACAGGAACGCCTCGACTCGAGTTTCGCCTGCGACCGGCTTGAACTTGACTGGTCAGAACCGAGCCGTGACCTCAACCCCAGTGAACACCTTTGCTATGAACTAGAATGGAGATTGCAAGCCAACCCATCTCCTCCAACATCAGTGTCTGACCTCACAAATGCTTTTCAAGGGATGAATAGGCAAAAATTCCCACAGACATACACCAAAATCTTGTAGAAAGTCTTTCCAGAAGAGTGGAAACTGTTTTAGCTGCAAAGGGGGACTAACTCCATATTAATGCCTATGGATTTAGAATGGGATGTCATAAAAGGTCCTGTAGGTATAATGTGTAGGTGTCCCAATATTTTTGGCTACATAGTCAGGGGTGTAACTAGGAAAGACTGGACCCCATAGCAAACTTTTGACTGTGGCCCCACCCCCAGGTGCCACACGAAGCCCCCTTATAGAAATTGCCCTCTGTAGATTGTGCCATACAGCCCCGCTATAGACGGTGCTATACAGCCCCCCTGTAGACAAAGTCACACCACAACTGTAGATAGCCCCCCTCCTCCCCCTTGTAGATATCACCATAAAGCCCCCCTGTATATAGCACCAAACAGCTCCCCCTGTATATACTGCCAAACAGCCCCCCTTCCTTGTATATGGTGCTACACAGCCCCCCTTAGTAGATAGTTCCACAAAGTTTCCCTTAGTAGATAGTGCCAAAGACAGACCCCTGTAGATTTCGCCACACACAGCCCCCTGTAGATAGCGCCACAGCACTCCCCATTGTAAATAGTCCCATACAGCCCCCTAGTAGATAGTGCCACACAGCCACCTTAGTAGTGCCACACAGCCCCCCCCCTTAGTAGTGGCACACAGCCCCTTGTATATAGTGCCACAAAGCTCCCCTTTGTGTATAGTGCCACACAGGCCCCCCTGTATAGTGCCACACAGCCCCCCCCTTGTATATAGTGCCACCCCGCCACCCCATGCATAAAAAAAAATATATAGTACTTACCTTGCCCCGTTCTTACGACAGACAGAGCGCTGCACAGGCTCCGGTCGGGACACATGCGCAAATCAGCGTGATGCAGTGGCGTCATCACACCGGCCTGCGCAGTGAGTGTTCCCAGCACCTTATAGACTGCAGGCCAAAAGTGGCCTACAGCCTCAGGGAAGATTCTAGCTTTTCTGCTGTCTGAGGCGAAAATTGAAATGGCACCCCCCAGATTTTGATTGACATCCCCCTGGCTGTTTTACATCACTACCAGCCTCCTCAAACTCTGGTGGATGCGCTATTGCCTTATACTCCCCTGGTATGCACAGTGCAGCAAAGAAGCCGGGCAGTGTACACCTCGCTGCACGGTGCATGCCCAAGTAGTACAAGGCAATACCACCACCGAGAATGTTGTATCAGTAAGGGGGATGGAAATCAAACATGGAAAGGTGGGTTTGGAGGCAGGACTATGTGACTCTTCAGGATAGCGGCACCGCTCCATGACCCTTTAATGAGTAATTAACATATAGTGTGCACCGTTTTAAAAGTTGATTTTATAGATTTTGTTGCATCTGAAAAAAACATACATTTGGAAACTTTGTCAGGTCATGTATTACCGCATGGTCGCGGTCTAAGGGGTTAAAACTACCAGACAGGTTCCCATTAAAGATACAATGCATTGAAAACAATTCCATCTGCCCTGCAATTTTGTTATTATAAATATATCCTATATAGTTACAGCTCCAGAACCAAGCTCAAACATATATACGGCACGAGAGCCAATCTCAACACATATATACAGCACCAGAACCAAGCTCAGTACATAAATACAGCACCAGAACTAAGCTCAGTACATACATACAGCACCAGAACAAAGCCCAGTACATAAATACAGCACCAGAACAAAGCTCAGTTCATATATACAGCCCCAGAACAAAGCTCAGTACATATATACAGCACCAGAACAAATGCTGCTCAATTTAGTGCAACCCCTGGCGTACAGGTTTGTACGGCTTAAAACTACAGCTCCCAGCATGGCCTGAACAATGGTAAGGATATGCTGAAGGATGCTGTTTCACAAAAAAAAAATCATATCATAATCAAACCAGCCATCATCTCGCTGCAGATCATAGTGACTACATTATGGATTAGAGGCAGAGTAAACATTTACCTTAAGTGACTTACCGGTGATGTCCCAGATTCTAGTTCTTTTACTTTTTTCTTCTCCATCCGGACCGTACCTCTATGATGACTTCTCCCGGCCACAACCCATTTCTGCAGTTTTCCACTCAGATGTCTTCAGCTTCTCACTTTTAAAACATTTCTGCACCTATAAACGAAGAAAAAATTCTCAAGACCCCTAAATATAAAAGCGCCATACACTGCACCTCTAATTATAATAGCGCCATATACTGTGTCCTTGATTATAATAGTACCATACACTGTGTCACACACACACAAACCGTGCCCCCTGTAGATAGTGCCCCCATAGCCCCCCGGTAGATAGTGACACCCATAGAGCCTCTGTAGATAGTGCCCTACATGGAAGCCCCTGTAGACAGTGCCCCACCTAGAGCCCCCTGTAGATAGTACCTACATATGGACTCCAGAGCGGCAAGGCATTGAGCTAACCATCGAGCCACCGTGCTGCCCTACATATAGCTCCCCCTATAGACAGTGCCCTACATATAGCCCCACTGTAGATAGTGCCCCACAGGTAACCCACCCCTGTATATAGTGTCCGACATATAGCCCACCAATGTAGATAGTGCCCTACAAATAGCTCCCCCTATAGATAGTGCTCCACATATAGCCCACCCCTGTATATAGTGCCCTACATATAGCTCCACCTGTATATAGTGCTCCACATCCCCACATATAGACTCCCCCTGTAGATAGAACCCCCTTGTAGATAATGCCACTCGCAGTTTTATTAGAAAAAAAACAAACCTTACATACTCACATGATCCTCTTCCCGCTCCATCTGGTGGCAATGCAGACCTGCTCTCTTCTGAGCAGGTCTGCTGGGGCTAAATGACAAAGCTGATTGGCAGGGCAGAATGACTTGCTCCATCAATCAGCGCCTTTCAATAATGGAAGTGGCGCGATGAGGTCATCGTACCGCTAGTGTCGTTGAAAGGCGCTGATTGGCGGGCCCTGCCAATCAGTCTAATTGTAAGACGCTGAATGGTTGGGCACGGAATGTATATAAGAAGCAGGTATAACTAGTGCATGTACTATTAGTGCAAGAGGAGTTGGCGGCGGCTGGTTTCAGTGGTGCCGCTGCCTCCTCAGAGTGGCAGCAGCAGCCTATAGTATTCATTTGTATCTACGCAAATACAAGTGAATGTGGCTGTTGCTATCACCGGAGCCCTGTAGTGGCGTCGCTACCGCTGTAGCAACCAAAATGGCTGGTAGCGGTGCCACTGGGGGGGGCCCGTGTCAGCCACTACGGCTACGGCTGCTACAGCGGTAGTTACGCCACTGCATATAGTTTATGTTTGACTAGCATCCTTTATGAATGAAAGCCAATTGAAGTACATCACTCATGTATTGTAATGGTATTTTTCCATATTTATTCTGAATGCCATTATAAGTTAAAGTGTTCTGTTATGCGTTATATATAAAAAAATTAAAAAAAAAGGACTGTTCTGACTTCTATGATTAGGCATCAGTAGTCAAGAGGAGCATCTCAGCCTACTTCTCTCATATTATGACCTTTGTCCGCCTGTCTTCTTGCTATGTTGAGAGAGGTTGTCCATGGTTTCCTCAAGCCATGTATACCGATTCCTTTATTAGGTATGTGCACACGACCTATTTTCAGACGCAATTCAGGCATTTTAAGCCTCGAATTACGCCTGAAAAGACGGCTCCAATACGTCTGCAAACATCTGTCCATTGCTTGCAATGGGTCTTACGATGTTCTGTTCAGACGAGGTGTAATTTTACGCGTTGCTGCCAAAAGATGGCGCGTAAAAAGACGCCCACATCAAAGAAGTGCAGGACACTTCTTGGGACGTTTTTGGAGCCGTTTTTCATTGACTCCATTGAAAAACAGCTCCAATTACGTCCGTAATGGACGCCGCGAAAAACGCGAGTACTTGCAAAAACGTCTGAAATTCAGGCGAAAACAGCTCCGTAATTTCAGACGTATTTTGCGTTTGCATGAGAACATACCCATAGTATCATTGGATATAGAGTCAGTTATCATTGGAGGCTCACTCCGATATGTCTACAATAAACCACAGCCTTTACTTTGTTCCTTTTCTAATCAAATTTTTATAACTTGGCAATTACTAGGAAACATGAGAAATTGAATGCCATAGTCCACGTTGTAATGGCCGCCATAGTGTGGGTGTCATTAACTGCACAGATTCATGTTCTCGTTGTGGTCTTCTTTTCTACTGACTGGCAAGAAGTGATTTGTCCAATAAAATGCTTTTCGTATTTGACTCCCTCATCTCTATGATCAGTGCAGAATTGAGAGTAATGGACAGCATGACTTTCTCTCTGATATGAAAGTACAGGGTGGGCCATTTATATGGATACACCTAAATAAAATGGGAATGGTTGGTGATATTAACTTCCTGTTTGTGGCACATTAGTATATGGGAGGGGGGAAACTTTTCAAGCTGGGTGTTGACCATGGTGGCCATTTTGAAGTCGGCCATTTTGTATCCAACTTTAGTTTTTTCAATGGGAAGAGGGTCATGTGACACATCAAACTTATCGAGAATTTCACAAGAAAAACAATGGTGTGCTTGGTTTTAACGTTACTTTATTCTTTCATGAGTTATTTACAAGTTATGGGTGACATTATGGGTGTCAGGTCCGAGCATTCCTAGATGAACAGTTTCCTGGAAAGTGGATTGGTCGTCGTGGGCCAGTTGAATGGCCCCCTAGGTCTCCCGATCTGACCCCCTTAGACTTTTATCTTTGGGGTCATCTGAAGGCAATTGTCTATGCTGTGAAGATACGAGATGTGCAGCAACTGAAACTACGGATACTGGAAGCCTGTGCTAGCATTTCTTCTGCGGTGTTGCTATCAGTGTGTGAAGAGTGGGAGAAGAGGCTTGCATTGACAATCCAACACAATGGGCAGCACTTTGAACAAATTTTATAAGCTTAAAGTTTGCGGGGCAAACTAGTTTTCACCGATACCATTTTGGGGTTTATGCGTCTTTTGATGACTTTTTATGGAGAGCTAAGGTAACCAAAAAACAGCAATTTGCATGTTTTATATATATATTGTTTTATGGCGTTCACCAAGCAAGTTAAACAACGCTATATTGTGATAGTTCAGACTTTTCCGGACGCGGCAATACCAGTTATGTTAACTTTTATTTATTTTTTAACATTCCTTTAGGGGAAAAAAGGGAAAACTTCAGTTTTTGGAACTTTTAATATTTTTATTTTTAACATTAAAAAGACTGTTAATTTAATTTAACTGTTTTTTACTCTTTTTTCATTTGTCTCCCTAAAGGAACTTGAACAAGCAAATCGTTGGATCGCTAGAATGTAATACTGCAATATTAATGTATTGCAGTATATTGTGTTACTGACGCTCTCCTTTAAAGCCCTGCCAGAGGCAAGACTTCAAAGGAGTACAAAGATGGCAGACCTGGGGGCCTTCATTAGGCCCCAGGTTGCCATGACAACCATCGGCTCCCCCTGATTGCGTCATGAGGGAGATGGCACGTTGGATGAGGACGCCCCACTGGTTCTAACAATTTAAATGCCACGGTGACGATTGACCGCGGCATTTAAGGTGTTAAATGGGCGGAATTAAAGTGATCCTTGATTCCGCCCATTGCAGTGAGGTGTTAGCTGTATAACACAGCCATCATCCGCTGAGCATGGAGCACGCTCAGCCCGTTCCATACTTCCCCTTAACGGCTGTCACGTACTAGTACGTGACATGTTGTTAAGGGGTTAATGGACATACGATTTTGCAGATAAGGTGCCGTTTTACCTGCAACAACGTGCGGTAATTAACAGGCTATTTGACAGCCGCATGCACATCGGGGCCGGTGCGGTTGTTGGCCGCACCACGCCTGGTCAATGCCGCTCCATGAGGCTTTAACCTTAGCCTTCATCCCGGTCCTTGTAAGTATGATTACATTTGTTTATTTCCAAATGCCAATCCAACTACACATATAATGTAGAAATAATCCATAAAAAATTATATAAAGTTTAATTCGTACATCATGTTAAAATTCAGAGAGAGCATAGGTTAGGCGTGTAGGCGCTTACACGTTTCGAACAGAAGTTTTCTTACTCATTTATGTAATGAGTAAGAACACTTCTGTTTGAAACGCGTAAGCGTCTACATGCCTAACCTATGCGCTCTCTGATTTTTAACCTGATGTACAAATAGAACTTTATATAATTTTTTTTATGGATGTGCTGGAGAAATTAGTTTTTGTATTCCTCTTCATGGATCCTCCTTGCTAGCCTGCAAGCTCACCTCCTCGGTTGCACTCCAGCGAGGAACTACAGATACCATAAATATACATCTGGTGAGCACACTTTGTTTTTTTTTGCCGTTTTTCTCTTTATTTACACATATAATGTATCTTTCTGTGTTAAAAAAGTTTCAGAATAATTACAGTTAGGACTTGAGCCCAAGGCTGTTACGTGTGCACAAACCCATAACATAAAGCACTAAAGGTCCGTGTGCCGCCATGTAGTGCCTCCCTGTGGTACTGTATAGTTCCTGGGAAGCAATGGTTCTAGAGGAGAATACTCTCCATAATGCGACATTCATTGGAGCATGCCATGGAATCCATGAGAAAAAAACCTGTGTGTAAAATAAAAACACAGAGATACAGTATGGACCCATAGATTTCTATGGGAACATTATTTCTGATCCTTGTATGGCAGATCCCAAATATGGTTACGTGCATTGGGACGTGGGGATTTTATCCTGAAATACCCCTAACCGGTTATGTTTTCATGATTTTCTATAATGAGAATACTTGTCGTACTGCTAAGGAGTATTAGAGAACTTCAATGGGTTGTCCTGAATTAGAATTTTATTTTCCAGAAATAGTGCCACATTTGTCCATAAGCTGTTTCTGGTATTGCAGCTCATCCTCATTCAAATAATGGAACTAAACTGCAATACCAGAAACAACACATGGACGGATGTGGGACTATTTCTGGGGGGGGGGGGGGGGGGGAATAACCAAAAAACAAATCTCTTTTTCTATTCCTGGACAACCCCTTTCAGGAAAGAAAGTAAAATGTATTTCTGATGATAAGGCCTTGCTTTAAACCCAAGAAAATTTACTTTGTTTTTGAAAACCTGACATTATGATAGTTACTATAAAAAAATAAATAGTGTCTTTATAAAATGATTACCTTGTCTAAAAGGTAAGGTCTCATTACTATTTAAAGTACACGTCTACATAGATCAAGTATACTGGCTGCACTGCTAATTGGAAATAAATACTCTTTAGCCCATAAGAAATTTTGCTAGAAAATTACACTTTGTAATCTGTGTTCATTAAAGGACAAAATATCCTGGGTAACAATTCCACTCTTATTAAGGGATGCCCTTTAATTTAAGAACATTTCCTTGTTTTTTTGGACTTGGGGCTATAAAAATTCATCTGTTCAGTTACAGACCATTTAATTTTGGATGCATCATTGCCAGTTGGTTACTGTAATTAGCATTCCCTGTGTTGTGTCAGATTCCCTTAAGCTATGCTAACTAGGACTGCACTTCTTGTATGAAAACAGAAGCAGAATGTGCAAATGAGCCAGGCCACCCATTTCACAGACATAAGTTCAACCTAAAGCTTCTTGGCATCGAGCAGGTTGTAAACCCACCTGCAGATCTTATTTACTGATTATTTATGACAGGACTAGATGGCATATGTGAGCAGCACATTAAAGCAATATTCACATTCCTCCTCAATGTTAATTTAGATGCATGGATAATGTCATAAATTAAACCTCAACAACATTGTACATTTACCTGTCTACATCTGCTAATTTCTTTAATACTGAACCTATTGGAAATTGGTAATAACATTTATTTATCTTGTACTTAGGCTTTTGCCTTTAGGTGAAAGTTAAAAATTGAATTCAAATATTTGATTATATCAATGAAAACCTTCATGAGGTCCCACTCAAAAAAATGAAATAAAAATACTTGCCTTCTTCTTCCCTGATCTTCTTCTGTACAATGCTTTAGGGAAGTTGTGGTGCCATTATGTCACGATCCATGGGTATGTGGACCCACTAGGCCACACCGCCGTAATGGAGTAGCAGCTGGCCAAACAACAGTCCTAATACAAAAGTACCTTTAATAGACCAGACAGTAATGGAGGCCCGGGACAGATAAACTTGTAGACACCAGATGTGGTGTATATCAGCAGGCGTGACTGGTGGCACAACGTGACTCCAACAGGTTAAGGCACAGGAACAGATACAGCACGTGATATAGTATACAGGTAGCAGGGCATGGGAACAACGAGAACAGTATAACACTAAGGGACCATTTGCTAAGACTAACATGGGTAAACACAACTACGCTTAGGCAATGAATGAAAGGGCAGAGCCCTTTTTATAATCCAGGGGGATCATGGGCTAATTACAGATTTTCCTCATGTGTGTGCACTGGCCCTTTAAGGCCGGGAGCGCGCACGCACCCTACGGGAACTAGTGCAGTGATGCGGAAGGGAGTGCGGCGTCTCTCAGGAGGGAGATCCCACCCAGCACTCACTTGTCCATGGTGGCCGGCCGTCGGGGGGCAGGTAAGCATGACGGTCCGAGGCTGTGGACGTCACAGTATCCCCCCTCTTACAGCCCCTCTTCTTGGGACCAGAGCGAGAGAGGAACTTTTTAATAAGGGTAGGAGCATTGAGGTTCTCTTCTGGCTCCCAGGACCTCTCCTCTGGACCAAACCCCTTTCAATCCACCAAATAAAACATTCTTCCTCCTACTTTTTTGAAGATCAGGATCTCCTTAACCTCGAATACATCAGAAGAACCGCTGGGAGCAACTGCAGGGGTAGGCGTGTTTATGTAGTGAATATAACCTAGAAAAGACAGATGCTAAGAAGACAAGGGAATATACAAAAATAGAAAAGTACTTTATTGAGTTACATGATAAAAGACAATATATAAAATGAGGAATCTATAAACCGGTAGATAAAAAGGACAATAAGCTATGTCTAACAAATAAACATAGAGTACAAAATTGTACCAATGACACGCCTTCCAATAAGTCTTGATATAGACTGAAATGGAGAGACCATATATGCATATAACGATGTGCTACGTACGCACAAAGAATACAAATAGTAGTGAAATATGTATTAACAGGTTCCCGACCGCTGGCCGTAAATATACGGCCAGCGGTCAGGGTCTCTAAAGTCCGGCGTATAGTATATATACGGCCGCACTTCAGAGACTGTGCACGCGGGATCGCGTGCACACAGCTCTATGCCCTGGCTGTTGCTAACAGCCATGGGCACTGGGCAGAATGTCAGGGGTCAATCTTTTGGCCCCTGAACATGTGATCGCTGTGACAACCAATCACAGCGATCACATGCATTTCTGCATAGAAAACAGTGTGCACGCGATCGCGTGCACACAGCCCTGTGCCCTCGCTGTTACCAACAGCTCTGGGCACTGGGCAGAGTATCAGGGACCAATCTGATGGTCCCTGAACATGTGGTCGCTGTGACAACCAATCACAGCGATCACATGCATTCCTGCTTATAAAACAGTGTGCACGCGATCGCGTGCACACAGCCCTGTGCCCACGCTGTTACCAACAGCTCTGGGCACTGGGCAGAGTATCAGGGACCAATCTGATGGTCCCTGAACATGTGATCGCTGTGAAAACCTATCACAGCGACCACATTTGTTTTATTTTGACTTTTCTGGCAGTAAATCTCCTGCCTCTTTTCTTCTCCTCAAACATTGTTTCAGTTTGAGGAGAAGAAGAGACTCGGGAGAATTGCTGCCAGAAGAATACAGTTACAGTTACAAAAAAATACAGTTACACTCTAAAACATTCTCTGTTTAGATAGATTTCTATCTATCTATACAATCTATCTATCCATCTATCTTTTTTTCTATCTATCTACCTTTCTTTCTTTTATTCTATTAGAATAGGCAGGTAGGGAGTATATAATTATATATATATCCACATATATATAATATATATAGCAATAGCGGTTTATTTTTTTGTTAGCGGTAGTGTAGATATATATAGCAGTTAGTTTGTGTGTTTTATAAAAAAAAAATATAAAAAAATAAAAAAATTTGTTTAGTTAGTGTTAGTGTTAGTTACGTTATGGCGAGGAAGTTGTTTAGCGCCGAGGAGGCATACGCCATGCTGTGGTCTGAGTCGGAGACCGCATCAGAGATGGCGTCCGAGATGGAACCTGTTTTAGGTAGTGACGATGACAGCGTCACTTCAGGTTCATCTTCAGGGGACGTTGTCCCTGATGCAGTCGAAACTGCAGAACATGAAAGCGCAGGGCCAAGTAGCGCTGTAGCACGGGACAGCCTGGTCCCTCCAGTCCAGGCTCTTGTATGGGCACCTGCCCCATCTTTTGGGCCTAGAATCCACGGATTTACTGCCACTCCTGGCATAACCGTGGACAATACAAATTTTGTCCAAATGGATTACTTCCATTTATTTATAACGGACGACATCCTAAATCAGATTGTCCACGAAACAAATTTATATGCCACGCAATATATAAGGCAGAAACCTTCATCCACCCATGCCAGAGATTGGACGCCCACCAATTTGCAGGAATTAAAAAAATTTTTGGGGCTCACCCTAAATATGGGTATTGTCAAAAAGCCCTCCATTAGGTCTTACTGGTCAACAAGACCCGCCCAAGCCACCCCAGTATATTCTGCAGTAATGCCCAGGTCTCGTTATGAGACAATAATGAGGTTCCTCCACTTCAATGACAACGCACAGGCCCCCCCAAGTACCGATGCAAACCGGGATCGGTTGTTCAAAATAAGACCGCTAATAAATTCCCTGAATAATTTATTTCTGCAACTCTACACCCCTGAGCAGAATGTAAGTGTGGACGAATCCCTCCTCAACTTTCATGGCAGACTTAGCTTTCGCCAATATCTACCTTCCAAAAGGGCAAGATATGGCGTTAAGCTCTACAAATTGTGTGAAAGCGGGTCAGGATATACCACCGCCTTCAGGATTTATGAAGGGCGGGACCGCACAATAAATGTTCCTGGATGCCCCCCTGATCTTTCCACCAGCAGTAAGATCGTGTGGGAGATAATGCAGCCTCTACTTCACAAGGGGTACCACCTGTACTGTGATAATTTTTATTCGAGTGTGCCCCTGTTTAGGCATTTGCATGCTGCAAGGACTGGGGCATGTGGTACCATGCGCAAAAACCGAATTGGTTTTCCACAGCAATTAGTGGGGAAGCGCATGGTAAAGGGGGACTCCTGTGCTTATGCATCTGAAGAATTGCTGGCGGTCAAGTTCAGGGATCGCAAAGACGTGTATGTGCTAAGCACGATTCATACCGCAGGAACAGTGGCAGTGAGGGAAAGAGGGGCAACATCGGACAAGCACAAACCAGTGAGCGTGTCCGAATATAACAAGTACATGGGGGGGGGGGTGGATTTAAGCGACCAGGTTTTACAGCCCTATTTAGTAAAACGCAAAACTAAAACCTGGTACAAAAAGGTGGCCATTTATTTGTTACAGGTGGCAATCCACAATTCATTTGTGCTCTACAAAAAAAACAGAGGCAGAGATACATACCTGGATTTCCAGGAAAAAATTATTGAAGGCCTCATTTTTGATGTTCAGGACACCCGAGAATGCCCCCAGTCTGAGGATGTCACGCGACTGACTGAAAGACACTTCATCAGTCGGATTCCCCCAACAGCAACCAGAAGCAACCCTCAGAAAAAGTGCCGCGTCTGCAGAAAAGACGGGCACCGCAAAGATTCCCGATATTTCTGTCCCTCATGTCCCTCACAACCAGGCCTGTGCATTGAGCCATGTTTTAAAAAATACCACACTGTTCTGAATTATTAGATTTTAGTTAATTTGTTGAAAATATATTTGCCCTACATTACGTTTTTATTTTTCCCATGATTTTACTCCAAGGGTGAGGGAGGGAATGGGTGGGGGGTGGATGTCTTGTTTGCATATTCTCTAAAGTTCATCTGCTGGAGAGTCCATTTGCATTAACCTGCAATTTCTTATTTTAGAAAACCCCAAAAAATAAATTCCCATTATACCCCTAGATGAATATTTTGGAATTTCTGCTTCAAGAGCAGATATTTTGGAAGTGTTATAGAAACTCTGTTGAGTTTTGTAAAACCAGCTTTGAAAAAAAGCGATATGTGAAATAATCTTCTTCTATCCTCCGCCCTCCTACATCTCTATGTGATAAATAAGGCCACATATTTGGTATCCCCGTGCACGGGAGAAGTGGCAGAATGTGAACGGAGATTAATTTTGACCGTGGTCTATACCGTGTGTGAAAAATGCTGGTATAAACTGACGCATTTGCTAAAAAATTGCTAATTTTATTTTGATCCATCTTATTCAAGAAACTTTCAGAAGAAAACTGGACTGTCTAAAAATATGATAAACCCCTTGAAGGAAACCTTGTGGGGTCTACTTGTGTGAATGAAGTCATTTATGGGGTGTTTCTAATGTTTCAGCAGCATTAGGCCCACCAGAAAACAGTATGCGGCTATAAAATCAAATGCAAAATTCCTGGACCGAAAAGGCCAAAAAGCCTCCTTTTATGCCAAGCCCTGGCACATGCCCGCACAGTGAATAAGGCACACATATTTGGTATCCCCATGCACGGGAGAAGTGGAAGAACGTGAAAGGAGATGAATTTTGGCCGTGGTCTATACCGTGTGTGAAAAATACTAGCCTAAACTGACGCATTTGCTAAAAAAGTGCTGATTTTATTTTGTTCCATCTTATTCAAGAAACTTTCAGAAGAAAACTGGACTGTCTAAAAATATGATAAACCCCTTGAAGGAAACCTTGTGGGGTCTACTTGTGTGAATGAAGTCATTTATGGGGTGTTTCTAATGTTTCAGCAGCATTAGGCCCACCAGAAAACAGTATGCGGCTATAAAATCAAATGCAAAATTCCTGGACCGAAAAGGCCAAAAAGCCTCCTTTTATGCCAAGCCCTGGCACATGCCCGCACAGTGAATAAGGCACACATATTTGGTATCCCCATGCACGGGAGAAGTGGAAGAACGTGAAAGGAGATGAATTTTGGCCGTGGTCTATACCGTGTGTGAAAAATAATAGCCTAAACTGACGCATTTGCTAAAAAAGTGCTGATTTTATTTTGTTCCATCTTATTCAAGAAACTTTCAGAAGAAAACTGGACTGTCTAAAAATATGATAAACCCCTTGAAGAAAACCTTGTGGGGTCTACTTGTGTGAATGAAGTCATTTATGGGGTGTTTCTAATGTTTCAGCAGCATTAGGCCCCCCAGAAAACAGTATGCGGCTCTAAAATCAAATGCAAAATTCCTGGACCGAAAAGGCCAAAAAGCCTCCTTTTATGCCAAGCCCTGGCACATGCCCGCACAGTGAATAAGGCACACATATTTGGTATCCCCATGCACCGCTGAAGTGGAAGAATGTGAAAGGAGATGAATTTTGTCCGTGGTCTATACCGTGTGTGAAAAATACTAGCCTAAACTGACGCATTTGCTAAAAAAGTGCTGATTTTATTTTGTTCCATCTTATTCAAGAAACTTTCAGAAGAAAACTGGACTGTCTAAAAATATGATAAACCCCTTGAAGAAAACCTTGTGGGGTCTACTTGTGTGAATGAAGTAATTTATGGGGTGTTTCTAATGTTTCAGCAGCTTTAGGCCCCCCAGAAAACAGTATGCGGCTCTAAAATCAAATGCAAAATTCCTGGACCGAAAAGGCCAAAAAGCCTCCTTTTATGCCAAGCCCTGGCACATGCCCGCACAGTGAATAAGGCACACATATTTGGTATCCCCACGCACGGGAGAAGTGGAAGAACGTGAAAGGAGATGAATTTTGGCTGTGGTCTATACTGTGTGTGAAAAATACTAGCCTAAACTGACGCATTTGCTAAAAAAGTGCTGATTTTATTTTGTTCCATCTTATTCAAGAAACTTTCAGAAGAAAACTGGACTGTCTAAAAATATGATAAACCCCTTGAAGAAAACCTTGTGGGGTCTACTTGTGTGAATGAAGTCATTTATGGGGTGTTTCTAATGTTTCAGCAGCATTAGGCCCCCCAGAAAACAGTATGCGGCTCTAAAATCAAATGCAAAATTCCTGGACCGAAAAGGCCAAAAAGCCTCCTTTTATGCCAAGCCCTGGCACATGCCCGCACAGCAAATAAGGCACACATATTTGGTATCCCCATGCACGGGAGAAGTGGAAGAATGTGAAAGGAGATGAATTTTGTCCGTGGACTATACCGTGTGTGAAAAATGCTAGCCTAAACTGACGCATTTGCTAAATTCTTGCATTTTTTTCCAATTTTGCCCACTTTAGAGAAAAAAATAAAAATGATATATACTGACAAATGCCACTAAAACAAAGCCCTATCTGTCCTTTAAAAAGAGTGTAAAATTCAAAGATGAACTTTATTCACCTGCAGCGTTATAGTCATCTAAAGAAGCGCATAGCAAAATTGTGAAATTTGCTCTGGTCATTTAGCTGTAAAACAGCCTAGTCCTTAACCGGTTAAGTCCATATGAACGTGGAGGAAAGCAATTTCCACAAAAATACTGAGGCATATCAAAGGGATATATTAAACCCACTGTAGATGCAGTAAGAAACAGAGCAAACGTCCGCCCCAACGCGCGTTTCGGCGCTAATGCCTTCGTCTGGGAGTGACGTTGAACAATAAACTCACCATATTTAAATGGGGACTGGCCAATTACAAGAACATGCGTCAGTTGAAAAATACTCCAATCTTAATACAGTATGTTACCTCACTGTATAGTTACCGGTTGCTTGGTCATGGAGTAAGATGGCTGCACCACCGAAAGCGTCTGTCACGTGAGTCCAGAGTCCGACACATCAGGAGCGACGAAACGGAGGCCGGTCACCACGCACCAATCACAAAGCGACACAGTGAGTAGAGAACACAAGATCGCAGTTAAGGTAAATTTGTCCAATGGTAGTTCACAATACATTTATGCAATACAGCATTGATAACCTTAATGTCGATAAAGAAAATCCATATCAAAGTCTAGTAAGAATCAGAACTACATAATGCATTTGCAAGGAAAATAAGTACAAAACCAAACGATTGATGCAGTGAAAAAAATATATAAATAAAGAAAAAAAAGGGGGGTGCCAAAAATAAAATACAAAGAATACAGCCCAAGATCAGTGTATAAGCACTATATTATATACAGTGATAATATAATAATATTCGTGCAAAATATATAAACGTGAAAGAATATAAATATTGACACTAAAAAAATATATATATTAAAGTAATAAAGATGATGAACATATATGTGCATAAATAGTGTACAGAATTATAATATAAATAGTGTATGTATTACATATAAGTGCATAAAAAATCATACAATTTTCCAACAATACGTATATCAATGTATGAATATAAGCATATATCAAGCTTTGGTCCTCTTATCGTCAAAAGATTCTTCAAGAGTTGCATGGGTTTCAACAATATTGATTGACGAACATGGAAAAGCCCATTGGCGCAGAATTATTTAGGAACCCCAAATAAAGAAGATGGAAACTCCAAATGTGACAATGGGATTATGCAATATAAATCTAACCTGTATGAGAAGAGATATATAATGAGTTAAAATCACAAACAGAAAATAAGAAACAATAAAATGTACCCAACACCACTAAAATGAACTGCCAATCAGAGAAATGAGGAGAACCCAGTGGTCTCATTGAGGCTTTTAGGATGTACAGTTTGAAGCCTCAAAATCCACTTGCATTCTCTCTGTAGGAGAAGTTTTTGTGTAGCGGTTCAGGACCACAGGCTTCAAGAGGGACACATGAAAGGAGTTGGGGATCCTGAGGGTAGGAGGCAGCCGAAGCTTGTAAGACTAGAACAGGAGAAAAAAAGAGACACGGCGCCACATAGTGCAGAGTAAAAGCTAGATTAGGCAAGGGAGCAAACTTTGTTAGAAATAAGCTCACCTAGACCAATGGACACCATTTGGTGTCAACCAAGCATTGGCGCTGCTGCCAGGTCCAAAACACAGCACATGAAGTTTGCTGTCCAGATTTGATACTTTAAAAAATAAATAAAAAGATGGGACCACCGGCGCTGCAATGATGGACAGGAAAATGAAGGACTTTAGACAGACATCACGGCAAAGGTTTTAATGTCAGAGGCTACGTGTTTCAACACCGGACTGGTGTCTTCATCAGGCCAAAGATGTCCATCATTGCAGTGCCGAAGCTTGTAAGAGACAGGGTTGAATTGCTGTACGATCTCAAAGGGTCCGAGGAACCTGGGAGCAAACTTGTATGATGGCACCCTCAGCCAGATATTCCTTGAGGATAGCCAGATTTTGGTACCTGGAAGATACAGAGGTGGTTCTCTTCTCTTAGCATCTGCTTTTCGCTTCATGCGATCGACTTCCTGCAGAATAGAGGACCGGGTTTGCTGCCAGACCTGTAGAAAATCTCTAAATGCAGAGTCAGCTGTGGGTACCTGGGATGTAGCCGGAACAGGAAGAGGAATTCGTGGATGTTGGCCGTAAGACAATGAAGAACGGTGTAGAAGCAGTGGACTCACTTGTGTGGTTGTTGTACGAGAACTCGGCCCACGGAAGAAGCTGTACACAGTCATCATGCTGCATGGAGATGAAGTGGCGAAGATAATTCTTCATGATTTGGTTAATCCTCTCGACTTGGCCATTAGACTGGGGATGATAGGCTGAAGAAAAGTCTAACTTCACGTCTAGGAATTTACAAAAGGGCTCTCCAGAATTTCGAGGTAAACTGAACCCCCTGATCAGACACGATATGAAAGGCAAGCCATGCAAACGGAAGATGTGATGGATGAAAAGATTCGCCAGTCGAGGAGAAGAAGGTAGGCCGGTCAGCGAGATAAAATGAGCCATCTTCGAGAACCGGTCCACCACCACCCAGGCCATATTGCATCCTGCAAAGGAAGGAAGGTCAGTGATAAAGTCCATTGCTATATGTTGCCAGGGAGCATTGGGCACACGCAGAGGTTGGAGCAGACCAGAAGGCATGAAGTGAGCAACGTTGTTGGAAGAACATACAGTGCAGGACGAGACAAAGTCCACAATATCTTTGGGCAGCGTGGGCCACCAGAAATGATGGGTACTCAGATCGCGGGTTTTACGAGCACTCGCAAGCCCAGCCATTTTGGAGCTTTGCCCCCAGCGAAGGATTCTCCTCCTGTCTTCCAACCGCACAAAAGTCCTCCCCGGAGGGATGTCACTAACTTGCAGAGGATTAGCAGAAATAATACAGGATGGGTCAATTATACTTTGCGGAGGCTCCACGGTGTCCTCTATTTCAAATGACATGGACAGGGCATCGGCCCTCACATTTTTGTCCGCGTGCCAGTAGCGGAGCACAAACTGGAACAGCGACCATCTGGCTTGGCGGGGGTTCACCCGCTGGTCTGACAGGAGGTAGGTGAGGTTCTTGTGGTCAATATATATCAGGATGGGATGAGCTGTGCCCTCTAGTAGATGTCCTTACTCCTCCAAAGCTAATTTGATGGCTAGTAACACCCGATCCCCAACATATTAATTGTGCTCTGCGGGAGAAAAAACATAACAACAGATCACTGCCTTCCCTTTGGAACCTCTTTGGAACAGAAGTGCACCTGCACCAACAGAGGCGTCCACCTCCAACGAAAACTGTCAAGACACGTCAGGATGATGGAGGGTTGAGGCTGACGTGAAGGCCCTCTTAAGGCTATTGAATGCAGATTCTGTCTCTGAGGTCCACACCTTTGCGTTCATACCTTTTTTGGTGAGAGTAGAGATGAGAGCCGTCAGTGAAGAGCAGTTTGGGATAAATTGCCAGTAGAAGTTGGTGAATCCCAAAAAACGCTGTATGGACCTCAGGCCTGGAGGACGTGGCCATTCCAGCACGGACTTTATTTTCTCAGGATCCATTTTGAGGCCGTGATCCGAGATAATGTAGCCCAGGAAGGGTAGAGAGTTCTTCCCAAACATGCATTTCTGCAGCCTGGCATACAAACGATTCTCCCTTAATCACAGCAAAACTTGGCAGACATGCCTCCAATGCGTTTTCGGATCTGGAGAGAAAATCAAAATATAATCGAGATAGACCACAACACAGACATAGAGCAGATCTCGGAAGATATCATTGACGAATTCTTGTAAGACCGCGGGAGCGTTACACAGACCGAAGGGCATTACCAGGTATTCATAGTGCCCGTCTCGAGTGTTGAATGCCGTCTTCCATTCGTCACCCTGGCGAATCCGGATCAAGTTGTAAGCCCCACGCAGGTCTAGTTTAGAAAAAATCTTGACTCCTCCTATGCGGTCAAATAGTTTGGAAATTAGTGGCAATGGATATCTGTTCTTGACTGTGATTTGATTGAGACCACAGTAGTCGATGCAAGGCCAAAGAGATCCGTCATTTTTCTTGACAAAGAAGAACTCGGCCCCGGCCGGGGAGGAGGATTTATGTATGACACCCCTCTCCAGATTCTCCTTGATATAGGCCGACATGGACTGAGTCTCTGGTAAGGAAAGGGGGTATACCGATCCAAGGGGAAGTAACTCATTTGGAGGAACCAGTTCAATGGGGCAGTCATAAGCCCAGCGGGGGGGGGGGGGCAGCATCTCAGCCTCCCTCTTGGTGAAGATATCCGCAAACTGAGCAAAATGAGGTAATGGGGTAATTCTGCCAATGACTGAGGCAGAGGAGGCTGGACAGGATAGATCTGCAACAGACAACAATTGAGACATTTGGAGCCCCATTGGAGAACCTCTCCGGAATACCAGTCCAGGACTGGGGCATGTAGTCGAAGCCAAGGCAGACCCAGCAGAACAGGAATGACGGCTTTGGACAAAACAAGAAACAAAATTAGTTCCGAATGAAGGGCTCCAACTTGGAATTTCAGCGGCTTGGTCAAAGATACAATCGGATCGGGCAGAGGCAGTCCCTTCACCGAAGCAACAGCCAAAGACTTCTCCAGGGGAACTGTGGGCAACTGGAGATGATCCACTCAGTATTTTTGGATGAAGTTTGCAGCGGACCCGGAGTCCAGATAGGCAGAGACCCGGTGCGTCTTCTTGCCAGACACTATGGTCACAGGGATTGATAGTTTTGAAGAGAATCTTTTGTTCAGCGCCATTTCGCCCAGGGTTGTCTCTCCAACCAATCCTAGGCACTGGAGTTTTTTGGCTTCTGAGGGCAAAAACGAACAACATGGCCTCCAGGGCCGCAATACAGACAAAGTCCCGAAGTGTGTCTGCGTTGTTTCTCATGGGCTGAGAATTTGGGCCGATCCACTTGCATAGGCTCCTCTGGTGGAGCAACAGGTGAGGATGACAGGAATTGCTGGAAAGTTGGCGCCAGCTCGGGAAATCTTCTCTCCCAACGAACCTCTTGGAATCGCTCCCGGATCCTCATGTCAATCCGGATATCAAGCAGAATGAGGTCATCCAGGGTAGGTGGCAGATCACGAACGGCAAGTTCGTCTTTAATCTCGGATGATAGTCCCTGCCAGAATGTAGCCACCAAGGCCTCATTGTTCGAGGACAGCTCTGCCACTAAGGTCCGAAACTGAATGGCGTACTCACCCACGGAGATGTCTACCTGGCGAAGGGTTAGCAGAGATGCAGCTGCTGACGAGACTCATCCAGGTTGCTCAAATACTGTGCGAAGAGTCCGTAGGAAACACTGGAAGTCACGGGTCAGTGGGCCCTGGCGTTCCCAGATAGGATTCGCCCACGCTAGGGCCTTGCCAGTAAGGAGGGAGATGATGAAAGCGATCCATGCGCCATCGGTGGGGAATGATCAGGCATGTAGACTAAAGTGGATCTGACACTGGTTCAGAAATCCCCTGTGGGTACTCGCGTCTCCGTCGTAGCGAGGAGGTAGGGGCAGGAAGAATCGGGAATTGGTACCGATTCTGACAGGAGGTGCAGTAATAGGAACAGGTGCTTTGATGGCTGCAGCTTGCGCATCCAGTCGCTGTGCAATGGAGCTTACTGCCAGGAGGAGTTGGTCTTGTCGTGACCGAAGGTATCGCAGGTCTGCCTGCATGGCTTATCACGTCGTCATGGTATTGGGATGACCAGCGGGGTCCATGACCTTAGCGTACTGTCACGATCCGTGGGTATGTGGACCCACTAGGCTGCACCACCGTAGCGGAGCAGCAGCTGGCCAAACAGTCCTAGTACAAAAGTACCTTTAATAGTCCAGACAGTAACGGAGGCTCGGCACAGATGAACTTGTAGACACCAGACGTGGTGTATATCAGCAGGCGTGACCGGTGGAACACGACTCCAACAGGCTGAGGCACAGGAACAGATATAGCATGGGATATAGGATACAGGTAGCAGGGCACGGGAACAGGATGACACTAAGGGACCCTTTGCTAAGACTAACATGGGTAAACACAACAATGCTCAGGCAATGAATGAAAGGGCAGAGCCCTTTTTATAGTCCAGGGTAATTATAGGCTAATTACAGATTTTCCTCATGTGTGTGCACTGGCCCTTTAAGGCCGGGCGCGATCGCGTATCCTACTGGATCTAGTGCAGCGATGTGGAAGTGAGTGCCGGCGTCTCTCAGGAGGGAGATGCCGCCCAGCACTCACTTATCGACGCCCGCGGCCGTCGAGGATGGCAGGTAACAAAGACGGTCCACGGCTGTGGACGTTACAGACTACATGTTACCGACACTTCTGCACAGTTGTATATTTAAAGTAGTCATGCAGGTTCTGTGAACACAAAAAGAAGATCCTGTCTGTTTTCTTCCCCAGTTGCTAGACAGATGCCTAAACTTGTGAGTATTCATTAGGGGGTCTGAAGGACTAATCTAGATTTACAACTGGAAACTCCAGTTTACATTGTTAATCTATAGACCATGGTACATCTTTCTCCCAATGCACGCATCTTTGCTAAACCCGGGTACTGCAGATGAAACTGGGCATGCACAGCCAGTGGATATAGCCACTATAATAGCTAATGGTGGAAGGAAGGACTGATGAAAGTGGAAGGATTGCTCTGATGACAGTCTGAGAAGAAACACTTACTTAACCCGTTAACCCATTATAATATACATGTACGGCTGACACATCGCTTTATTCCCACGTCTATTAAAGTTCCAACTATTAAAATATTATATTATTTTTCCAGAAGGTAATTGCTATAGAAAAAAAAACAAAAAAAGTCAGAATTGCTGCTTTTTGGTTATCTCGCCTTCCCTAAAAATTGAATAAAAAGTGATCAAAAAGTCATACGGTATGTTCTCTTAAAATTGTGCCATTTAAAAACTGCAGCTCATCTCATAAAAAAAATAAGCTCTCACACAGCTCCATTGATGGAAAAATTAAACAGTTATGGGTCTCAGAATATGGCAATACTAAAAAATTTTATTTAACAAATTGTTTTTATTTTGTAAAAGTAGTAAAACATAGAAAACTATATACATTTTGTATCACCGTTATCATATTGATCCGCAGAATAAACATATAATTTTTACTTCACAGTAATCCCCATAAAAACGAAACAAAAACAACAATGGAGGAATTGGTGTATTTTACATAAAAGTATAAACATATACACTCTATGGACAAAGCATTGGGATACACCACTTTATCATTGATTTCAGGTGTTTCATTCAGTCCCATTACCACAGGTATATAAAATCAAGCACCTAGCCATGCAGTCTGCCTGTACAAACATTTGTGAAAGAATGGGTCGTTCTAAAGAGCTCACTGAATTCCAGCATGGCACTGTAATGCGAAGCCACCAATGTAACAAGTCAGTTAGTGAAATTTCTTCCCTCCTAAATATTTCACGATCAGGGGCGTAGCTAAAGGCTCATGGGCCCTGGTGCAAAAATTCAGCTTGGGCCCCCCTTCCCCGCAACTTCTCTTTATGGCCGATGTCTGTGGCCCACCTATAACTTACAGCTGCATCGATGGGTTTCTTAAGTGGCCCATTGATGCAACATTAGCAGCCAGAGGCGTTGCTACGGTCAGAAAAGATCAAGGGCACAAAGTCAAAAACATATACTTTGTACCGCCCCCCATACCTCTAAATAATGCAGCTCCCAATAAGTGTCAAATACTAGTTCTACACAGTGAATAGTGAGCATAGTACAGTTGCATCCAATGACTTACATGTGACGTCTTATCTTTCCCTTCTCTTCTCGACTTCTTCCAAGTTCCAGTCATGACTCGTTTTTGCGCACACACTTCCTATTCTGTTGCTACCTCCAGTGCTTCTACAGAGTTAGGCTATGTTCACACAGGGCGGAAACGCTGTGGAGCAGGGAATTCTGGATGAAAAACCGCACCAAATTGTGGTGCAGTTTTTAGGCCGGAAAGTCCGCTGTGGAAAATTAAACAAAAAAAAAGTCATACTTTTACATAGCCATGGCGACGCGTCCCTCTGCTGTCCTGCATGCTGGCCGCCTGGGATGACGCTTTATCCTATATGACCGGTGCAGCCTCTGATTGGCTGTAACGGTCACATGGGATGTCCCAGGAGTCCTGCCTGGATGAAGCAACACAGAATTCTGGGTAAGTATAAGTTTTGGTTTTTTTTCGGAGTTGAATCGCTGCTTTTCCACCGCAAAAAAACACCTGCTATTTGTTGCGGGTTTTACATCCCCATTGATTTAAATGGGGAAAACCCAGAAAAAAAAATTGAATTGACATGCTGTGGATTAAAAATCACACCGCAGGTCAATTTCTGAGCAGATTTTCCTCTCGTCATTTACGCTGCGTGTGGAGGAGATGTGATTAAATCTCATCCACTTTGCTGCTACTGTATTATCCTGCGGATTTTTCAGTACGAAAGCGGCGATTCCAAATAAGTATAGTTTCTTATGTTTCCCTACGTTTGCACAATAATAATACCTTTTTTTTAAAAACCTAACCTTTTATATTTTTCCGCCTATATAACCATATGTGGTCTTGTTTTTTGCAGGACAAAGTGTAGTTTGCATTGGTACTATATTGGGGCACATGGAACTTATTGATCAACTTTTATTTTATTTCTATTGGGGGGGAAATGGAAAGAAAAAGCAATTTTGCTGTGGTTTTTTTAAGTGTTTTTGTATGCCATTTACTGGCAGTTTAATTAATGTGTTAACTTTATTGTTCGAGTTATGATCACGGCGATACCTTATATGTGTATTTTTTTTCACACTTTAAAGGGAATGTGTCGCTAGAAATGTCTTTTTTTTTTTTTTTAGTTAAACAGTTATTATATACATGATTAGACATTGTTCTAATTTTTTAAATTTTTTCAACAGGTCAGGAAATATTATAAATTAGATTCCAATTTATAACAATTCCCAAAATTGCAGCATTGGCATGTGGTAAAGCAACCACATTGCTTTATGCTGCAAAATTTGAGAAGACACACTCGTTCTTGCGGCCTCAAACAATCCCCCCTCCTTTATCCTGGCTAGTGACAGGAGAAAGGAGGGGATTGCATGTTCAAACCTCCTACACTGTGTGCCGCCATTTTTTGAGCGAATACACAGTGTAGTAGGCTTACATACAGTGGTAATCACACACTAAAACACGAACATACAGAGACATAACTTACCTGCTCCTGCCGCCGCCGCTCCCTCCGGTCCGTCCTCTCCCTCCGCTCGCTTCTGAACACATGTCCGGAAGCCGCGACCGGAAGTAGTTATCTTACTGTCCGGCCGCGGCTTCTGGTCAACAAGAAAATGGCGCCAGATGTCGCTCAGCCGAAGACCTTCCATTTGGACTGTGTGGGAGCGGCGCATGCGCCGTTCCCACACAGACTGCGTACATCATAGTGAATGGAACGGGTCCCGTTCGCATTCTCTATGGGGATGTATGTGCCGTATTCCATCTCTGTATGTGTCGTTAATCAACACATACAGAGATGAAAAAAAATGGCAGCCCCCATAGTGAAGTAAAAGTTAGAAGAAAAAAAAAAGTAAAACACAAACACACAAATAAATAAAATGTATTTTAATAAAACACTAAAATAAAATTTATATAAAAAAAATGTTTTTCGCGACACCCGTCCTTTAACCCCTTCAGGACCCAGCCTGTTTTGGCCTTCAGGACCCAGCCGATTTTTTCAAATCTGACATGTGTTACTTTATGTGGTAGTAACGTTGGAATGCTTTTACCTATCCAAGCGATTCTGAGAATGTTTTCTCCTGACATGTTGTACTTTGTTAGTGAAAAAATTTTGTCGATAATTTTGGTATTTATTTCTGAAAAACACCACAATTTAGAAAAAATTAGCATTTTTCTAAATTTAAACGTATCTGCTTGTAAAACAGATAGTAATACCACACAAAATAGTTACTAGTTAACATTTCCCATATGTCTACTTTATGTTTGCATCGTTTTTTGAACGTCCTTTTATTTTCCTAGGACGTTACAAGGCTTAGAAATTTAGCAGCAATTTCTCATATTTTAAAGAAAATTTCAAAAGGCTATTTTTTCAGGGACCAGTTCAGTTCTGAGGTGGCTTTGAGGGCCTTATATATTAGAAAATCCCCAGAAGTCACCCCATTTTGAAAACTGCACCCCTCAAGGTATTCGAATCGGCATTCACAAAGTGTTTTAACCCTTTAGGCGTTTCACAGGAATTAAAGCAGGGGTCTCAAACTCGGCCGGGTAAGTGGGCCGCATATAGAAAAAATGGGAAGTTGACGGGCCGCATTACTTTCAAATTTGATACAATACAAAATTATTGTTAATCAATTAGTTATTTGAACGACTATAACACTATATTACTAGAATAATAACACTACATTACTATAATAATACCGCTAGGTTTAAAATTTGAGATATTTCTCCACGTGCTTATTTCAACAATCCAGCTTTCCAGTTTAAGTGTCGCTAAATGCAGTCCGGTGGCTCAGTTAGCACACATGTCAAGATTGGGCAGCCCCTTTTTAGATAGTGCCGCAGTGCCCTCTGTGGATGCTGCCGCTGTGCTCTCTGTGGATGCTGCCGCAGTGCCCTCTGTGGATAATGCAACACACCCCTAGATAAGGCCGCAGTGCCCTCTGTAGATAACGCCACAGTGCCCTCTGTAGATAAGGCCACAGTGCCCTCTGTAGATAAGGCCACAGTGCCCTCTGTAGATAAGGCCACAGTGCCCTCTGTAGATAAGGCCACAGTGCCCTCTGTAGATAAGGCCACAGTGCCCTCTGTAGATAAGGCCACAGTGCCCTCTGTAGATAAGGCCACAGTGCCCTCTGTAGATAATGCAACACACCCCTAGATAATGCCAGTGTCCTCTTCAGATACTGTCACACACCCACTTGTAGATAACGCCATAGTGCCCTCTGTAGAGGCTGCCACAGTGCCCTCTGTAGAGGCTGCCCCAGTGCCCTCTGTAGAGGCTACCCCAGTGCCCTCTGTAGAGGCTGCCACAGTGCCCTCTGTAGAGGCTGCAAACAGTGCCCTCTGTAGAGGCTGCCCCAGTGCCCTCTGTAGAGGCTGCCCCAGTGCCCTCTGTAGAGGCTGCCCCAGTGCCCTCTGTAGAGGCTGCCCCAGTGCCCTCTGTAGAGGCTGCCCCAGTGCCCTCTGTAGAGGCTGCCCCAGTGCCCTCTGTAGAGGTTGCCCCAGTGCCCTCTGTAGAGGCTGCCCCAGTGCCCTCTGTAGAGGCTGCCCCAGTGCCCTCTGTAGAGGCTGCCACAATGCCCTCTGTAGAGGCTGCCCCAGTGCCCTCTGTAGAGGCTGCCCCAGTGCCCTCTGTAGAGGCTGCCACAGTGCCCTCTGTAGAGGTTGCCCCAGTGCCCTCTGTAGAGGCTGCCACAGTGCCCTCTGTAGAGGCTGCCCCAGTGCCCTCTGTAGAGGCTGCCACAGTGCCCTCTGTAGAGGCTGCCCCAGTGCCCTCTGTAGAGGCTGCCCCAGTGCCCTCTGTAGAGGCTGCCCCAGTGCCCTCTGTAGAGGCTGCCCCAGTGCCCTCTGTAGAGGCTGCCACAATGCCCTCTGTAGAGGCTGCCACAGTGCCCTCTGTAGAGGCTGCCACAGTGCCCTCTGTAGAGGCTGCCACAGTGCCCTCTGTAGAGGTTGCCCCAGTGCCCTCTGTAGAGGCTGCCACAGTGCCCTCTGTAGAGGCTGCCACAGTGCCCTCTGTAGAGGCTGCCAAAGTGCCCTCTGTAGAGGCTGCCCCAGTGCCCTCTGTAGAGGCTACCCCAGTGCCCTCTGTAGAGGCTTCCCCAGTGCCCTCTGTAGAGGCTGCCCCAGTGCCCTCTGTAGAGGCTGCCCCAGTGCCCTCTGTAGAGGCTGCCCCAGTGCCCTCTGTAGAGGCTGCCCCAGTGATGTCAGGGGCTTGCCCAGAGCTGGAGTCCCAGGCAGAGCGCTAGTAGGCTCTTCCTGGGACTCCAGCTGTGCTCCTGACATCACTGGGACTCCTGCTCTGGGGAAGCCCCTGACATCATTGTCGATGTATGGACAGCGATGTCAGAGGCTTCCCCAGAGTCCCGGAGCAGAGCCGATAATAGCGCTCTGCCCGGGACTCCGCTCTGGGGAAGACCCTGACACACTGTCCATATATGGGCAGATATGTCAGGGAATTCCGCAGCGTCCCGGAGCAGAGCCGACACCAGCGCTCTGCTCGGGACTCCGGCTCTGGGGAAGCCCCAGACATCGCTGTTCATATGTGGACAGCGATGTCAGGGAATTCCACAGAGTCCCGGAGCAGAGCTGACACCAGCGCTCTGCTCGGGACTCCGGCTCTGGGGAAGCCCCAGACATCGCTGTTCATATGTGGACAGCAATGTCAGGGAATTCCTCAGAATCCCGGAGCAGAGCCGACACCAGCGCTCTGCTCGGGACTCAGGCTCTGGGGAAGCCCCAGACATCGCTGTTCATATGTGGACAGCGATGTCAGGGAATTCCACAGAGTCCAGAAGCAGAGCCGACACCAGCGCTCTGCTCCGCTCTGGGCAAGACCCTGACACACTGTCCATATATGGGCAGCGATGTCAGGGAATTCCACAGAGTCCCCGAGCAGAGCCGACACCAGCGCTCTGCTCGGGACTCCGGCTCTGGGGAAGCCCCAGACATCGCTGTTCATATGTGAACAGCGATGTCAGGGAATTCCAGCATCTCGGAGCAGAGCCGATACTAGCGGCTCTGTGTCCCGCGGGCCGCAGATGACAGCCCCAGGGGCCGCATGCGGCCCGCGGGCCGCGTGCTTGAGACCCCTGAATTAAAGCAAAGTAGAGGTGAAATTAACACATTTTTTTTTTTTGCAGAAATTAATTTCTAATACATTTTTTTTTGTAACACAGAAGGTTTTACCAGAGAAATGCAACTCAATATTTATTGCCCAGATTCTGCAGTTTTTAGAAATATCCCACATGTGGCCCTAGTGTGATAATGGACTGAAGCACCGGCCTCAGAAGCAAAGGAGCACCCAGTGGATTTTGGGCCTCCTTGTCAGGTTTGAAGAGGTCTTGTGGTGGCAAAACAGTGGAAACACCCCAAAAGTGACCCCATTTTGGAAACTACACCCCTCAAGGAATTTATATAGGTGTATAGTTAGCATTTTGACCACACAGGTTTTTCGCTAAATTTATTAGAATTAGTCTGTAAAAATGAAAATCTACTTTTTTTCTGAAAAAACATAGAAATTTTTAATATTTACAAGAAATAATAAAGAAAATGCACCCCAACATATGTAAAGCAATGTCTCCCGATTACGGTAATATCCCATATGTGGTAATAAACTGCTGCTTGGACCCACAGCAAGGCTGAGAAGGGAAGGAGCGCCATTTGGATTTTGGAGCACAGATTTTGCAGGATTGGTTTTCGGTTCCATGTCACGTTTGCAACCCCCTGCAGGGACCAAAACAGGGGAAACCCTCCAAAAGTGACCCCATTTTGGAAACTACACCTATCAAGGAATTTTTCTAGGGGTATAGTTAGCATTTTGACCACACAGGTTTTTCGCTAAATATATTGGAATTAGTCTGTAAAAATGAAAATCGACTTTTTTTCTGAAAAAACATAGAAATTTGTAATATTTACGAGGAATAATGAAGAAAATCACCCCAACATTTGTAAAGCAATGTCTCCTGATTACAGCAATATCCTATATGTGGTAATAAACTGCTGATTGGACCCACAGCAGGGCTCAAAAGGGAAGGAGTGCCATTTGGATTTTGGAGCACGGATTTTGCTGGATTGGTTTTCGGCGCCATGTCGCGTTTGCAACGCCCTGGAGAGACCAAAACAGGGGAAACCCCCCAAAAGTGACTCCATTTTGGAAACGACACCTCTCAAGGAATTTATCTAGGGGTATAGTTAGCATTTTGACCACACAGGTTTTTTGCAGAATTTAGTGGAATTAGGCAGTGAAAATGAAAATCAACTTTTTTTCTGAAAAAGCATAGAAATTTTACATTTTTACAAGAAATAAAGGAAAAAAAGAACCACAATATTTGTAAAGCATTTTCTCCTGATTACGGCAATACCCCATATGTGGTAATAAACTGCTGATTGGACCCATGGCAGCGCTCAGAAGGGAAGTAGCGCCATTTGGATTTTGGAGCACGGATTATGATGGATTGTTTTTCGGTGCCATGCCGCCTTTGCAATGCCCTGGAGAGACCAAAACAGTGGAAGCCCCCCAAGTTACCCCATTTTGGAAACACCCCTCAAGGAATTTTTCTAGGGGTATAGTGAGCATATAGACTCCACAGGTCTTTTGCAGAATTTATTAGAATTCGGCGGAGAAAATTAATATCACTATTTTTTTCCACTAAAATGTTGAATTTTCTAATTTTCACAAGGGATAAAGGAGAAATAAACAACCAATTTTTATAAAGCAATTTCTCCCGGGTATGGAAATACCCCACATGTGGTCATACATTTTTTTCATTAGAAATGAATTAACCCTTTCAGGACTGATCCATTTTTTGCTTTCTTATTTTCGTTTTTCACTCCCCGCCTTCCAAGAGCCATAACTTTTTTCTTTTTTCGTCAGTAGAGTGATGTGAGAGCTTATTTCTTGCGGGAGGAATTGTAGTTTCTATTGATACCATTTAAAGTGCCATAAAAAGTACTGGGAAACTGAAAAAAAAAAATAGGAAAATATAGGACTATAGGAAAATATCTGAATCCATTTTTTGGGGTTTTCATTTTTACAGCTTTCGCCGTGCGGTAAAAACGAAAACTACAGCGATTTTGGCGGTTTAAATTATTTACGTTTTTTACGGTGTTCACCGTGCGAGTTAAATAATGGTATATTGTAATAGTTCGGCCTTTTACGGACGTAGCGATATCAATTATGTTTATTTTTTTACATTACTTTTGAAGAAAAATGGGAAAAGGTATTTTTTTTAAAGTTTTTTTTCATTCTCACTACTAATAACTTTAATTCTTCTAAACATTTTATTAGTCCCCTTAGGGGACTTGTACCAGCGATCATTGGATCGCGGGTACAATATGCTGCGATACTAATGTATTGCAGTATATTGTTATTTTTACAGGCTTCTGTAACTGCACGATCGCTGTTCCTGTCCGTTAGTCCTGGGTGTCAGCTCTAATACACAGTCGACGCCCGCAGCGTATGGAGCGGGCTCAGCACGTGAGCCCGCTCCATACATCACCCCCGCACCATGACGTGCTATTAAGTCATAGTGCTCAAAGGGGTTAGTGCACTAATGATGGTGTGAATATTGCAATTTTGCACTGTATGCCATTTTAGTGCATAATATGTTGTGCCCAGTTTGTGCCACTGAAGACAAATACCTCATAAAACGTTAAGCGAGTTCTCCCGGATATGGCGATGCCATATATGTGGGCGCAAACTGCTGTTTGGGGACGCTGCAAGGCTCAGAAGGGAGGGAGCACCATTTTGCTTTTGGAGCGCAGATTTTGCTTGGTAGTTTTTCTGTTTTGGGTTTCGCTGGTATTTCAGTTTATAATGTGGGGGCATGTGTAATCTGTGCGGAGAACATCAGGGCATAATAAGAGGGTATAAAAATGCGGTAAATAAATAATAATTCATAGATGTGTGGCCGGTGTCGCACTGATCAATGGTGTCGGATGTTACCCGCTTTTAGAAAACACTGAACAAATTCCTGGGAGCCAGAACGTCTTTATTTTTTCACCACCGGAGCTGCGTGAGGGCTTATTTGTTGCAGGACAATCTGTACTTTTCATTGGTACCATTTTGGGATACATGCGATTTTTTTGATCACTTTTTATTAAAATTTTTTGTAAGCCGGGTGACCAAAAACAAGCAATTCTGACAATGTTTTTTAGTTTATTTTTTGCGGCGTTCACCGTGCACTATAAATTACCATTATATTTTATTCTGCGGGTCGGTACGATTACGGCGATACCAGATGTATATAGGTTTTTTTTTATGTTTTGCAGCGTTTGCGCAATAAAATCACTTTTTTATAAAATAATTTATTTTCTGTCACCATATTCTGAGAGCCGTAACTTTTTTATTTTTCAGTCAAAAAAGCGATGTAAGGGCTTGTTTTTTGCGGGACGGGTTGTAGTTTTTATCGGTATTATTTTCGGGTACATGCGACTTTTTTATCACTTTTTATTCTCTATTTTGGGAGGGGTGGTGACCAAAAAATAGCGATTCTGGTTTCGTTTTTTATTGATGTTTTTGGGGGTGTTCATCGTGCGGGAAAAATAACATTATAGTTTTATCGTTGGGATCGTTACGAACGCGGTGATACCAGATATGTGTACTTTTATTAACGTGTTCATTTTTTTCCTATAATGAAAGACTTATTATAGGAAAAAAAATGAAGTGTTTGTTTATATAACTTATAACTTTTATTTTTACACTTTTTTAAAACATTTTTATTATTTTTTTTAACTTTTTTCACTTGTCCCTCTAGGGGACACTTAGACCTGCAGCTCTGATCGCTGCTGGAATGCATTACACTACCTACGTATAGAGGATGGGATTAATAGCACTATTTCTATTTTTGCAGATGACACCAAGCTATGCAATATAGTTCAGACTATGGAAGATGTTTGTGAATTGCAGGCAGATTTAAACAAACTAAGTGTTTGGGCGTCCACTTGGCAAATGAAGTTTAATGTAGATAAATGTAAAGTTATGCATCTGGGTACCAACAACCTGCATGCATCATATGTCCTAGGGGGAGCTACACTGGCGGATTCACTTGTTGAGAAGGATCTGGGTGTACTTGTAAATCATAAACTAAATAACAGCATGCAGTGTCAATCAGCTGCTTCAAAGGCCAGCAAAATATTGTCGTGTATCAAAAGAGGCATGGACTCGCGGGAAAGGGATGTAATATTACCACTTTACAAAGCATTAGTGAGGCCTCATCTAGAATATGCAGTCCAGTTCTGGGCTCCAGTTCATAGAAAGGATGCCCTGGAGTTGGAAAAAATACAAAGAAGAGCAACGAAGCTAATAAGGGGCATGGAGAATCTAAGTTATGAGGAAAGATTAAAAGAACTAAACCTATTTAGCCTTGAGAAAAGACAACTAAGGGGGGACATGATTAACTTATATAAATATATGAATGGCACATACAAAAAATATGGTGAAATCCTGTTACATGTAAAACCCCCTCAAAAAACAAGGGGGCACTCCCTCCGTCTGGAAAAAGAAAGGTTCAACCTGCAGAGGTGACAAGCCTTCTTTACTGTGAGAACTGTGAATCTATGGAATAGCCTACCGCAGGAGCTGGTCACAGCAGGGACAGTAGATGGCTTTAACAAAGGCTTAGATAATTTCCTAGAACAAAAAAATATTAGCTCCTATGTGTAGAAATTTTTTAATTCCCCTTTCCCATCCCACTTCCCCTTTCCCATCCCTTGGTTGAACTTGATGGACATGTGTCTTTTTTCAACCGTACAAACTATGTAACTATGTAACTGTCATTGTGACGTGACAGTCACACTAACAGGAAGCCTCGGAGGATCGGCCGGAGGCTGCTCCTCCGAGGCTTCCGTACATGGCAACCCGGAGGTCATTGTCTGACCTCCGATTGCCACGACAAGCATCGGTAGCCCCCATGATCACTTTGTGGGGGCTGCCGATGTGCTTCAAACCACTTAAATGCGGCGATGGCAATCCGTCGCCGCATTTATGGGGTTAATTGCCAAAATCAGCGGCGATGGTCCGCTGACCAGCAAGGCTGGAGTGTCAGCTGTCAGGGACAGCTGACCTCCCGGTTCCCGGACACTGTCCGTTAGGACAGTGTGCGCCAGGAACTACTCCGCAATAGTACGTCTGGATGCGGGAACTAACCCCTCTGCAGGACGTACTATTGCGGAGCAGCGCGTGAAGAGGTTAAGGGGTTAAACTGCCAGAATTGTTCTCTACAATTTCGGCAGGAGCCAGGCTGTGTCTATTCTTGTAGGTACACTGGCAGTACCCACGAGATCCGAGAGACTAATATATCAGTCACGATGCGGGAACTAGCACGTGCTTGTGACGGATATTGTTCATCGTTAAGGAGTTAAAGGGGTATTCTTATCTTAGGCATTTATGGAATATGCATAGTATATATGCCATAAATGCCTAAAAAGTGCTGGTCTCACCTATGTGATCCTCACCTATCAGCAGAACAGGGGTCCACTGCCGCTATATTCTTCATACACTTCAATAGGGAGGTGGTTGCGCTTGCGTGCAGCCATATCTCCACTGAAGTAAATGGTGATTGCGGCGGGCAGGAAGGGCATAACAGACAGTAGTTTCTTTGCATATATATTTTCTATATTTGCTTTGTTGTGCAAAGTACTGGGGACACACTTTTTTCTTATAAGCTGCTGCAGTGCTGCCTGGCTCTTACCTTTGAGTCTGACTATGTCTCTGCTCAGCTCTGTGAGCCGTGATGCCGCGGGCACTCTGTCCCCCGAGGATGAATGTGGGCGGGTGGCTGGAAATTCCTACTTATGCAGAGCAGGTGCAACAAGATGTAATATGATGGGGCCGGGGGAGGGGTTGAAAAGGTAAGTCCACGACTCATGAGGCACCTCCTGCTGCTATGACCACGACAATTCCCCCCTATGCAGTGCACAGTCTACATGCTGGCTGCTGTAGTACACAGCCTAGTGCAGCCCAGCCAATCAGTATGACCCACACTAATTGGCTGGACTGCAGCAGGCTGCATAGTATAGCGTCCAGCAAGTGGGCTGTGCGCGGCTCAGGGAGGGGAAGTGTGTCAGGCTACAGGGCAGGGTCCGCCGCTGGGGATAAAGAGGTGGGTGGGCAGCAGCAGCCCACTACATACACTGGCATCTGGCATTTGCCATATAGGCAGCCCGGCCCTGCAGTCAGCGTTAGTGTGGCGAGGGGGGCCTGCGGTCCCCCCTGGCTTACGGGCCCGGTCGCAACTGCGACCGCTGCGACCCCTATTGCTACACCACTGTTCACGATCAACTGTGAGTGATGTTATTGCAAAGTGGAAGCGTTTGGGAACCACAGCAACTCAGTCACAAAGTGGCAGACCACGTAACGTTACAGAGCACAATGTCAGCACAAAAACTGTACACCGGGAGCTTCTGTAATGTGTTTCCATGGCCGAGCAGCTGCATGCCAGCCTTACATCACCAAGCACAATGCCAGGCGTCGGATGGAGTGGTGTAAAGCACGCCGCCACTGGACTCTGGAGAAGTGGAGATGTGTTCTTTGGAGTGAGGAATCACGCCTCTCTATCTGGCAGTCTAAAGGACGAGTCTGGGTTTGGTGAATACCAGAAGAATGTTACCTGCCTGACTGCATTTTGCCAACTGTAAAGTTTGGTGGAGGAGAGATAAATGTTATGGACTTGTTTTTCAGGGGTTGGCCTTTGCCAATTAGTTCCAGTGAAGGGAAATCTTAATGTAAAGATGGGGGTAGGGAAACGGACAAGTGAGCCCTAATCTACCCGCCACTCTGTCCCTGCCTACTTGCAACGACCCGCCCTAGGCAACGGGGTACAACTGGGCGGCGGTCCCTACGCTCAGTAAGTGCACGAGACAAACAGACAAGGGTACACAAAGCTAAGGGAAATGGGGCAGTTGCCCACGGCAACACCGTGAGCAACAAGAGTGGTGAACGAGCCGAGTCAAACCAGGAGTGCACGAGGTACCAAACGCAGAGCAGGAGAGTAGTCAGTAAGCCAGGGTCAGTATGGAGCAGGATCAAATAGTTAGAAGCTGTAGCTGGGCCAGGAAACCACACAAGAAGAATCACAAGCAAAGGAGGAACAGGAAAGGCAGGTATAAATAGAGAGGGCGGGAGCTAGCTCCCTCTGGCCAGGCTGCGATAGGCTCTCCCACTCCTAAGCCTGCCATCCTGAGTGGTGGAAGATGGAGTCAGTCTCAGAGACATAGACTCACGTGCAGACTGATTACCTATGGGCGTATACACAGAAGTAGTGCCTGGCAGATCCTTTACAGTACCCACCTCCCTTTTATGAGGGGCCACCGGACCCTTTCTAAGTGGACCTGGTTTATTGGGGAAACAAAGGTGGAACTTCCTGACCAATACCCCAGCGTGAACATCCCGGGCGGGTACCCAAGTCCTCTCCTCAGGTCCGTATCCTCTCCAATGGACCAGGTACTGGAGGGAGCCTTGGACCATCTTGCTGTCCACAATCTTGGCCACCTCGAATTCCACCCCCTCAGGGGTGAGAACGGGAACAGGAGGTTTCCTCGAGGGAGCCAAGGACGGGGAGCAGCGTTTAAGGAGGGAGGCATGAAACACGTTGTGTATTCGAAAAGATGGGGGCAACTCCAGTCGGAAGGAGACAGGATTGAGGACTTCAATGACCTTATACGGCCCAATAAACCGGGGAGCAAACTTCTTGGACGGGACCTTAAGGCGCAAGTTCCTAGACGATAACCACACCAGATCCCCGACCATAAACAAGGGGTTAGCAGAACGTCTTCTATGAGCCTGAGTTTTTTGTACGCTCTGGGACGCCTCTAGGTTCTTCTGAACCTGGACCCAGACTGTGCACAGTTCCCGATGAACGACCTCTACCTCGGGATTGTTGGAACTACCAGGTGAAATGTAGGAGAACCGTGGATTAAACCCAAAATTACAGAAAAAGGGGGAGACCCCTGACGAGTTACTGACCCGGTTATTAAGGGAAAATTCGGCGAGGGGAATGAATGAGACCCAATCATATTGACAGTCAGAGTTAAAACACCTTAAATATTGTTCTAGAGATTGATTAGTCCTCTCAGTTTGGCCATTAGTTTCAGGATGGAAGGCAGAGGAGAAGGACAGATCAATCTCCAACTTTTTACAGAAGGCTCTCCAAAACAATGAAACAAATTGTACCCCTCTGTCCGAAACAATATTGACAGGGACACCATGGAGACGCAGGATGTGTTTAACAAACAAGGTAGCTAACGTCTTGGCATTGGGTAGTTTCTTGAGGGGCACAAAGTGGCACATCTTACTGAAGCGGTCTACTACAACCCACACCACCGACTTGCCTTGAGATGGAGGCAAATCGGTGATAAAATCCATGGAGATATGGGTCCAAGGTCTCTGGGGAATGGGCAAAGAATGTAGTAAGCCCGCTGGTCGGGACCTGGGAGTCTTGGACCTAGCACAAACCTCACAAGCGGCGACGTAGGCCTTAACGTCTTTAGGCAACCCAGGCCACCAATAGTTTCTGGCAATGAGGTGTTTGGTACCCAGGACGCCTGGATGACCAGATAGTGCGGAGTCATGATTTTCCCTAAGTACCCTTAGCCGGAATTGCAGGGGAACAAACAGCTTGTCCTCAGGAAGGTTTCCGGGAGCTGAACCTTGATCAGCCACAATTTCAGAGACTAAATCAGAATCAATAGAAGAAATGATTATACCAGGAGGCAAAATACAAGCAGGATCTTCCTCCGAAGGAGGGCTGGCCATGAAGCTACGCGACAGTGCATCGGCCTTAATATTTTTAGACCCAGCCCTATAGGTAACCAAAAAGTTGAATCTGGTAAAAAATAGCGCCCATCGAGCTTGTCTCGGGTTTAGCCTCCGGGCAGATTCTAGGAAAACCAGATTCTTGTGGTCGGTAAGGACCGTTACATGGTGCCTAGCCCCCTCCAGGAAGTGGCGCCACTCTTCAAATGCCCATTTAATGGCTAAGAGTTCGCGGTTGCCAATATCATAGTTACTCTCAGTGGGCGAAAACTTCCTGGAGAAGTAGGCACAGGGACGGAGATGGGTGAGGGACCTGGTACCCTGGGACAAGACAGCCCCCACTCCCACCTCGGATGCGTCAACTTCCACGATAAATGGCTCCATTTGGTTGGGCTGAACCAGCACCGGGGCCGAGATAAAGCACTTCTTAAGGACCTCAAAAGCCTGGACAGCCTCAGGAGGCCAGTGGAGGAGATCAGCACCTTTGCGAGTGAGGTCCGTAAGAGGCTTAGCGATGACCGAGAACTTAGCAACAAATCTCCTGTAATAATTAGCGAACCCCAAGAAACACTGTAATGCCTTCAGGGAGGCAGGTTGGACCCATTCCGCCACAGCCTGGACCTTGGCGGGGCCCATACGGAATTCATGAGGAGTGAGGATTTGACCCAAAAATGGTATCTCCTGTACCCCAAACACACATTTTTCGGTTTTCGCAAACAGTTTGTTTTCCCGAAGGACCTGGAGCACCTTCCTGACATGCTCAATGTGGGAGGACAAGTCCTTGGAAAACACCAGTATGTCATCAAGGTACACTACAAGAAATACCCCCAGGTAATCTCTTAAAATCTCATTTATGAAATTCTGGAAGACCGCAGGAGCATTACACAACCCAAAGGGGATGACGAGGTATTCGAAATGACCTTCGGGCGTGTTAAACGCAGTCTTCCACTCATCCCCCTCTTTGATGCGGATAAGGTTATACGCCCCCCGTAGATCAAACTTAGAGAAGCATTGGGCCCCCTGAACCTGATTAAAGAGATCAGGAATCAAAGGAAGGGGATACTGGTTCCTTACAGTGACCTTATTCAAGTTACGGTAGTCAATGCATGGCCTAAGACCACCATCCTTCTTCCCTACGAAGAAGAAGCCAGCACCTACCGGAGAAGTAGAGGGACGAATGTAACCCTTGGCCAGGCATTCCTGGATATACTCTCTCATGGCTTCACGTTCGGGACAAGAAAGATTAAATATCCTACCCTTAGGGAGCTTAGCTCCTGGTACCAATTCGATAGCGCAATCGTATTCTCTATGAGGAGGTAATACTTCGGAGGCCTCCTTAGAGAAAACATCAGCGAGGTCCCGAACAAACTCAGGTAACGTGTTCACCTCCTCAGGGGGAGAAATAGAATTAACA
This sequence comes from Rhinoderma darwinii, assembly GCF_050947455.1. Lineage (NCBI taxonomy): Eukaryota > Metazoa > Chordata > Amphibia > Anura > Rhinodermatidae > Rhinoderma > Rhinoderma darwinii. The sequence continues at coordinate 150,664,609 of NC_134688.1, read as the reverse complement.
GAAAAACATGACGTCAAGCATTCATTACCCCATTTGGTAAGCTCCCCAGTATTCCAGTCAAACGTGGGATTATGCAACTGCAACCAGGGAAGGCCTAAAACCAAATCGGACGATAATCCCTGCATCAACAGTACAGAGCACTGCTCCAAATGCATGGTGCCAACAAGGAGTTTGAAAACAGGGGTATGCTGTGTAAAATAACCATTAGCAAGAGGAGTGGAGGCGATACCCACTACCGGGACAGGTTTAGGCAAATCAATCAAAGGCATAGTAGAGACATAGCAAATTCCACAGACATGATATTAGCAGAAGACCCTGAATCCACGAAGGCACTGCCGGTAGCAGACCTACCACCAAAAGAGACCTGAAAGGGAAGCAAGATTTTATTACGTTTCATATTTACGTGAAATACCTGTGCGCCCAAGTGACCTCCCCGATGATCACTTAGGCGCGGAAGTTTTCCGGTTGCTTATTCTTACGCCTAGGACAGGTGTTCACTTGATGCTTGTCATCCCCACAATAGAAGCAGAGACCATTCTTCCTGCGGAACTCTCTACGTTGTCAGGGGGACACGGAGGCCCCGAGTTGCATAGGTACCTCCGAGTCTTCAGTGGAAGAGCGAAGCAACGGGACCTCGGGAGGCATCATGGGGGAGTCAGAGGGGAAAACACAAAAACGTTCAAGTTGTCGTTCCCTGAGACGTCGGTCAAGTCGTACCGCTAAAGCCATAACCTGGTCTAGGGAGTCAGAAGAGGGATAGCTAACTAGCAGGTCTTTCAGGGCGTTCGACAGACCCAACCTAAACTGGCACCTTAAGGCAGGGTCATTCCACCGAGAAGCTACGCACCACTTCCTAAAGTCAGAACAATACTCCTCAACAGGTCTCTTACCCTGACTTAAGGTCACCAGCTGACTCTCGGCAAAGGCAGTCCTGTCAGTCTCGTCATAAATGAATCCGAGAGCAGAAAAGAAACGATCAACGGAGGAAAGTTCAGGGGCGTCAGGAGCCAAGTAGAAGGCCCACTCTGGGGCCCTTCCTGGAGCCGGGACATAATTATACCCACCCGCTGGCTCTCAGAACCTGAGGAGTGAGGCTTTAAGCGAAAGTAGAGCCTACAACTCTCCCGAAAGGAGAGAAAAGTACTCCGGTCCCCTGAGAACCGGTTAGGCAACTTGAGGTGGGGTTCAAGAGGTGAGGGGCACTACCATGGTAGCGTCAGGCTGGTTGACCCTCTGAGCCAGGGCCTGGACCTGTAGGGAGAGAACCTGCATTTGCTGGGCCAGGGTCTCAAGGGGGTCCATAGTAGTGTCAGGGACCAGGGTAGACTAGGTATACAGGCTTGTGATTATGTAAAGATGGGGGTAGGGAAACGGACAAGTGAGCCCTAATCTACCCGCCACTCTGTCCCTGCCTACTTGCAACGACCCGCCCTAGGCAACGGGGTACAACTGGGCGGCGGTCCCTACGCTCAGTAAGTGCACGAGACAAACAGACAAGGGTACACAAAGCTAAGGGAAATGGGGCAGTTGCCCACGGCAACACCGTGAGCAACAAGAGTGGTGAACGAGCCGAGTCAAACCAGGAGTGCACGAGGTACCAAACGCAGAGCAGGAGAGTAGTCAGTAAGCCAGGGTCAGTATGGAGCAGGATCAAATAGTTAGAAGCTGTAGCTGGGCCAGGAAACCACACAAGAAGAATCACAAGCAAAGGAGGAACAGGAAAGGCAGGTATAAATAGACAGAGGGCGGGAGCTAGCTCCGTCTGGCCAGGCTGCGATAGGCTCTCCCACTCTTAAGCGTGCCATCCTGAGTGGTGGAAGTTGGAGTCAGTCTCAGAGACATAGACTCAGGTGCAGACTGATTACCTATGGGCGTATACACAGAAGTATTGCCTGGCAGATCCTTTACACTTAAAGGGGTATTCCGGAACTAAAAAATTACATTTATTTAAATAAAACAATGAAAAAGATATAACTTTCCAATGTACTTACGTTTCATCAGATGGCTGTAGCGTCGTATAGCCTCCTCCGTCGCCGTCCCCTTAGCAATGCAAAATCTGCACTTCCTGTGCAGACCCGTCCATTTGGTCTTCTGCCTTGCTTCCGGTTTCCGGCTTTCACACTGTACGGTTACGTCAAAAATGACGTAACCGTACCACAAGCTTCTTTATTGAATTAGAGCATGCGTGGTGAACACACTCCACCGCGCATGCTCTGTGAAATTATGTGGCTGCGTCTTCAGCGGCCGTGTATATTACACTGCGCATGCGCAAGGTTGAAGATGTGTAGCGTTAGTGTCCTAGTGAAATAAATATTTATTCATCCTTAGTGAGGTCAATATAAAGTTTTAGCATCAGATTTTAGTTCTTGATTTAGATTAGATGTGTAACCCCTTATAAATTACCGACGGAATACGAAGTTGCGGGAATAACGGCCGTTTCGGCCGTCTTCCCGACAGGTGCAGGAGCTGTGACAGCTGCTGTCTCGTACAGCAGCTGCCGCAGCTCCTACAGCGGGGACCGATCGCTGTGTCCCCGCTGTCTAACCCCTTAAAAGCCGCGTTCAATAGAGATCGCGGCTTTTTAGGGGTTAAGTTACCATCGCCGGCCTGCTACACGATAGCGGCCGGCGATGGTTACTATGGCAACCGGACACCAAACAATGGCGTCCGGCTATGCCATCGACGGAAGCCTAATGGGTCCTGACAAAGTCAGGACCCACTATGCTTGCTGTCAGTGAATAGCTGACAGTTCTAATACACTGCACTACGCATGTAGCGCAGTGTATTAGAATAGCGATCAGGGTCTCCTGCCCTCAAGTCCCCTAGTGGGACAAAGTAATACAGTAAAAAAAAAAAAGATGTGTAAAAATAAGAAAATAAAAGTTAAAAAAAATCCCCTTTTTTTCCCTTATCAGTCCTTTTTTATTAATAAAAATATATAAATAAATAAAATATACATAATTGGTATCGCCGCGTCCGTAACGGCCTGAACTACAAAATTATTTCGTTATTTATCCCGCGCGGTGAACGCCGTAAAAGAAAATAATAATAAACCGTACCAAAATCACAATTGTTTGGTCACTTCACCTCCCAAAAAATGTATTAAAAATAGATCAGAAAGTACCTAAAAATGGTCCTGATCGAAACGAGTTCGTTACGCAAAAAATAAGTCCTCGCACGGCTTTATTGATGGAAAAATTATAAAGTTCTGGCTCTTAGAATAAGGTAACACAAAAAGTAGATGATTTTTTACAAAACGTATTTTATTGTGCAAACGCCATAAGACATAAAAAAACTATAAAGATCTGGTGTCACCGTAAGGCCGAGTTTACACGAGCGTGTGCGTTTTGTGCAAGCAAAAAGCGCGGCGTTTTGCGTGCGCAAAAGGCACTTAACAGCTCCGTGTGTCAGCCCTTTATGATGCGCGGCTGCGTGCTTTTCGCGCAGCCACCATCATTATGACACTCCGTTTGGATGTTTGTAAACAGAAAAGCATGTGGTGCTTTTCTGTTTTCATTCATCCTTTACAGTGCTGTTGCGCGAATCACGCGCGTCCCACGGAATTGCTTCCGTGCGACATGCGTGGTTTTCACACACCCATTGACTTCAATTGGTGCGTGATGCGCGAACATCGCACAAATATAGGATGTCGTGCGTTTCACGCAGCGGACATACGCTGCGTGAAAATCACGCACCTGGCTGCACGGCCCCATAGACTAACATAGGTCCCTGCGACGCGCGTTGCACGGACGTATAACACGCTCGTGTAAATGAGCCCTAATCGTATCGCCCCGCAGAATAAAGTGAATGTGTCATTTATAGCGCACGGTGAACGCTGTAAAAAAAATAGAATAAAAAAACAATAGTAGAATTGCTGTTTTTTAGTCACTACGCCACTTAAAAATAGAATAAAAACTGATCAAAAAGCCGCATGCACCCCAAGAAAACTACAATGAATTCCTCAAGGGGTCTAGTTTCCAAAATGGGGTCACCTTTTGGGGGTTTCCACTGTTTTGGTACCAGAAGACCTCTTCAAACCGTTTAACCCCTTAATGACCGGGCCATTTTGCTCGTTAATGACCAAGGATTATTTCTTGTTTTTTCACGGTCGCATTCCAAGAGTCGTAACTTTTTTTTTATTCCGTCGACATAGCCGCATAAGGGCTTGTTTTTTGCGGGACGAGTTGTATTTTGTAATTGTACCATTTTTAGATGCTTATAATATATTGATTAACTTTTATTAACTTTATTTTAGGAGAGAATTGAAAATAAGCAGCTATTCCAGCGTTCATTTTCACGTTATAAATTTACGCCGTTTACTATGCAGCGTAAATAACATGTTAACTTTATTCTATGGCTCGGCACGGTTACGGGGATACCAAATATGTAAAAGTTTTATATGTTTTTTCTACGTTTGCACAATAAAAAGCCTTTTAGAAAAAAATTACTTGTTTTTGCATCGCCGCATTCCAAGAGCCGTAACGTTTTTATTTTTCCGTCTATGTGGCCGTACGTGGGCTTGATTTTTGCGGGACAATGTGTAGTTTTCATTAGTACTATTTTGGGGTACATAGGACTTAGATTAATTTTTATTTAATTTTTTATGGGGGGAATGGGAGAAAAGAGCGAATTTTGCCATTGTTTTTTTGGACGCCGTTCATCCGGCGGTTTAATTAATGTGTTAATTTTATTGTTCAAGTTGTTACGATCGCAGGGATACCATATATGTGTATGTGTGATTTGTTTTGACACTTTTACTAAAAAAAAAACACTTTTTGGGCAAAAAAAGTAGTTTTATTTGATTTTCAATGTAATTTATTTTTATTTTTTTCACCAACTTTATTTAACGGATTGACATTTTTTTTTTTAGTCCCACCAGGGGACTTCACTATGCGATGTGCCGATCGCATATATAATACTTTGGTATACTTAGTATACGGAAGCATTATTGCCTGTCAGTGTAAAACTGACAGGCAATCTGTTAGGTCATGCCTCCGGCATCGCCTAACAGGCAGATGCTGAAGACAGACCTGGGGGTCTTTGTTAGACCCCCGCTACCATGGAAACCCGACGGCGACCTGCGATTTCTTTGCGGGGGCGCCGATGGGGGGACAGAGGGAGCTCCCTCCCTCTGTCAAACACATTAGATGCCGCTGTGACTATTGACAGCGGCATTTAATGGGTTAAACTGCCGGAATCGGAGCGCGCTTCGATTCCCGCAGTTGCAGCAGGAGCCAGGCTGTGTATAACAGCCGTGCTCCTGCCGCTGATCGCGTGGGTACACTGGCAGTACCCGAGCCATCACAGGACGGATATATCCCTCCTCCTGCGCGAACTAGCAGCTGCAGAGGACTGATATATCCGCCCTTCGGCGTTAAGAGGTTAAAAACGCAGATATCCAGTGATTTCAGCTTGTGCTATCAGTAATAGAATGAGAGCACCAAAATGAAGACTGAGATTGCAGAAGTTAGTAGAGCTGGGTGTAGTAGGCGGAGCAAGTGCACTGCTGCATGCACATTGCATGCTGGGACTAGAGCAGTGCATGCAGGGAGGAGAAACACAGGAAGAGAAGAGGAATGAACTTACTGAGCAAAACAAACCTCTCAAGGTAAACAATAGGGAGTAGTGTTACTAAAACCATTTATTATCAAGAAAAAGCTAGTCAGAGTGCACTAATATATTAATAGAGGAACATTGCATTGATTTAAAAAAAAAAAAAAAAAAAAGGATTGGAAAACCCCTTTAATGCTTCAGTATACCAAGACATTTTGAACAATTGTGTTTCCAACTTTGTGGGAACAGTTTGGGGTTCGGCCCTTTTCTGGTCCATCATGGCTGTGCCCCAGAGCACAGAGCAAGGTCCATAAAGGCATGGTTGGGTGAGTTTGGTGTGGGAGAACTTGACTGGCCCACACAGAGCCGTGACCTTAATACCATCGAACACCTTTGGGATGAACTAGAACAGAGATTGCGAGCCAGGCCCTCTTCTCCAATATCATTGTCTGACCTCTCAAATGTTCTCCTGGATGAATGGGCAAAATATTCCAAAGACACTCCAAAATCTTGTAGAAAACCTTCCCAGAAGAATGGAAGCTGTTTTAGCTGCAAAGGGGGGGCCAATTCCACATTAATCTTTATGGATGTAGAATGGCATGTCATAAAATCTCCTGAGGTGTAATGTGTAGGTGCCCCATTACTTTTGCTCAGATATATATATATATATATATATATATATATATATATAATTAAAATATTAAATGTTTGCGCATGAGAAGCCACCTCTTGACTACAATGGTAAAAAGTGTCTGCTTTGAATCAGGGAACCTATAGGTGGGACCCCCACCTCTTAGACATTTATGCCATATCCTATGGATATACATATTAGTTACCAGTGGGCCAAACCTGCCAATTTAGTCGGGATTGTGCATGGAGGCCTTCTGACAGCAGATATTGGGATAAAGAAGGATAGGGCATGTTGGATTTCATCATGTATGATTCTTTGTTCGTGTGGATGACAGGTCGCTGCCAGGGGTGTCTGGCAGTGTCTTATTCCTTACTTGCCATTGAAATAAACATGCATGCTCAGCCGAGCGTGCATGTTTAATGTGTAGTTGAGAGAGAAAGTTGTCGGCCAACAATTGTCTCATGTGTAGCGCCAGATTTCACAATGATAAACTGTTCAACTCCATTCATTCTTCAGACACTGTAATAATTTTACATAGAAATCCACCATGGTGACTTCTGTCACTCAACATTAGAGCTCATGTACAAGGAATTACTATGCGCATAGACCTCTATAAGTCCGTATTACGCACCATAAACATAACGGGTTGTACAATGTCTCTGTGAGGCAGCGCGTTTTGCTATAGCAGTAGCAAAGCTTCCAGGTCTGACTTACTCAGCATGCATTTGTACAAGCAACAATTATTTTTTTCTCACAAATTCTGTATGAATCCATCTTAAAAAAAAAAACTATAGTGATAAAGTCACTCTACTCTCAATGGGAGACACGGGCGATACTTCTGTACCATGACGATTTGTCACTTGTTTTTAGAAAAAAAACCTTAAATAAAAGTTGGATCAAAATAGTGTTAAAGAGGGGCAAGTAGCCCTCAGCCTGAGAAGTAGTAATGACTGACAATATTTACTACCTCCCAATTTTCAAGTATCACAAAGAGGGACAACCGATGTGTCGCATGTAGTGCGTCGCAGCATTTTTTTTTCTTTTAAGCCACGCCTCTAATCCCACCCAATCCCCGCCCATACACACCCGGTTCAGCCCATACAGTATCATGCTCCCATAGTGCCTCCCACACAGTATAATGCCCTCTAGCTGCCCCCACACAGTATAATGCCCCCATAGCTGCAAACATACAGTATACTATGCCCCCCATAGATGCACCCATACAGTATAATGCCCCCCATAGATGCACCCATACAGTATAAAGCCTGCACAGATGCCCCCATACAATATAATGCCCACAGAGATGCCCCCATGCAGTATATGACTACACAGATGCCCCATGCAGTATAATGCCCAAACAAATTCCCCCATACAGCATAATGCCCAATAGTTGCCCCATACAGAATAATGCTAACATAGCTGCCCCATACAGCATAATGTCCCCATTGCTGCCCCCATACAGTATTATCCCTCATACAGTATTATGCCCACACAGATGCTCCATGGTATAATGCCCCTATAGCTGCCCCCACGCAGTATAATACCCCATAGTGCCTTCCACACAGTGTAATGCAAATAGCTGCCCTATACAGTATAATGGCTCCATAGCTGCTCCATACAGTATAATGGCTCCATAGCTGCTCCATACAGTATAACGCCCTATAGCTGCCCCATACAGCTTAATGACCCATAGCTGCCCACATACAGTATAATGCCCCTATAGCTGCCCTTATACAGTACAACGCCCCATAGTTGCCCCCATACAGTAGTATACCCCCACACAGTAGTATACCCCCACAGCTGCTCCATACAGTATGATGCCCCTGGGTATATAATAGAGATGCCCCTAAGTAGCGCCGTGCCCGGGGAGTCCTCGGCGTGCAAAGGAGCTCCCTCTGCTCTTAACTAATGCTGAAGCAGGGAGCTGACGGTTCCTTGCTTCAGTATTGGATTCAACTGTATCTGCGTCCTGAGGACCCAGATAAAGTTGACAGCGGGACATAACACCGGCCGCCAGGGAACAGCAGGACAGCACCCGGAATTCGGGACTGTCCCGCTGAATTGGAATTCGGGACTGTTGGGAGTTATTAACAAGTTGCAGGCGCATTATTTGGTTTGGGATCACTTGTATATAAATATTTTAAAATTAAATCCAAAACAAACATATGAGAAGTAACCGCACAACTCCTCACGAGAATCTCCTTCATCTACAAGTGAATGGCTGAAGCCCGCGGAATAGTAATTACGGCGCCAAACCAAACCACTGAAAGCGCGTTCTCCAGCCTGGAGGAGTTTTGCCTCTGCTGTCACCCGTAGCTGCGCTTTGTGTATGAAGGGCTTCGGGAGAACGCGAGCTGCCGTAGTGAGGAAGACCGGGTCGGTGGAGTTAGAAATGGCACACAATGTGCAGAACGTAACGCTGGCACTTACTCTCCCCATTACCTGTCATATCTGTCTGGGCAAGGTGAGAACATTGGGAGCTGCAGATCCAGCTCTGATCCCAGTCATGGCTTACGATGGTTTCACACGGCTCTTCCGGCATTGTATTGTACTGGAGTAGTTTATGGTTACACGGACGTTCAGGGCTCACCGTGTTTGTGAATAGGTTGAGGTGTGTACGTGTTTAATACATGCATACAGAAATAAGTGCTGTTGCCCCTGGCAACCAGATGCTTGTCTTTGCTTTCTAACTAGAGGAGTTGTCCAGTTTTGCATAAAGTTAATTGAGATGTCCATAGGCAGGAAGTTAATACGCAACACTGGGGGAAATGTATCAAAACGAATGCAAGGGAAAAGAGGAGCAACTACCCATAATAACCAATCAGGTCAGAAATGAAAGCAGCAACCTGATTGGTTACTATGGGCAACTAGAAACCCTTTAACTTGAGGAATGTTCCTTGTAATGTGGTTGCTATAGGCAGCTTCACTCTTCTACGTGCGTTGTCATTTTACATAATCACAAATGTGTGCGCTGTGATGTCCTTGGTGTGTTTTTTTTTTTTTTTTTGTCTATCTGGATGTGTAAGGCCCCGTACACACGGCCCCAGGTTTCGTCCGTAATTACGGACTGTGTCGTTTCTATGGCCGACGACACCTTCCCGTATATTTACGGGAAGGTGTCCGTGCCGTATGAACCTTCTGTTAAAAATAGGACATTTCGTATTTCTTTGTTTTGTGGACTGTGCTCCCATACTTTGTAATGAGAGCACGGTCTGCAAATGCAGACGGCTGTCCGCGATGACCGTGATTATGGGCATGGACGTGTGCATGGGGCCCTAGACTGTGTTCACGGTTCGGTTATTTTTGCTCCGTCAAAGAAACAGAACGACGAGAAAAGCGGAAGCGCCAGATCCGTTGACATGAACTGAGTTTTTGGAGATCCTGTTCATAAAATGTTGAAGGGGTTGCTCGTTCACCCGATTGTTGGCCTGTGTAAACAGTCCTTAAAGAGGCTCTGTCACCACATTATAAGTGCCCTATCTCCTACATAATGTGATCGGCGCTGTAATGTAGGTGACAGCAGTGCTTTTTATTTTGAAAAACGATAATTTTTGAGCAAGTTATGAACAATTTTAGATTTATACTAATTCGTTTCTGGGCGTGTTTTTACTTTTGACCAAGTGGGGGTTGTGGAGAGAAGTGTATGACGCTGACCAATCGGAGACCAATCAGCGTCATACACTTCTCTACATTCATGTCCATTTGTGCGCTGTCACATACACCCACATTAACTTTACTGAAGTGTCTTGAGAGTGAATAGACATCACTACCAGCCAGGACGCGATGTCTATTCACACTCCCAACACCTCGGTAAAGATTTTTGTGGGACTTAATCACACAGCACAGCCTTGCTGTCATTCACAGCGGGATCTCGCGAGATCACGCAGTGCTGTGATTAAGTCCCACGCAAACTTTACCGAAGTGTGAATAGACATCGTGTCCTGGTTGAAGGTCATATCTATTCACTCTCAAGACACTTCATTAAAGTGAATGTGGGTGTATGTGGCAGCACAGCGAGATGGCGCTGTGCTGAGTAAAGATTGACCTAAATGGAGAGAAGTGTATGTCACTGATTGGTCACTGATTGGTCAGCGTCACACACTTCTCTTTACAATGCCCACTTGGTCAAAAGTTAATAAACGCCCAGTAGCATTAAAGGGATCCTGTCATCAACATCTTACCTGTTAAAATCGCCTGACCCCTCAATGGCCGCAGCTGTCCAGAGTTAGTTTCTGTGCTCTTCTCTCCTGAAGTCCTCCTCTTTCCCTAAATACTGTAGTTTTTCGCGCCTTTTTATGCTAATTACGTTTACTTTATGAAGCAGCTTCTTAACACCGCCCACCGCGGGCGAAAAACTCAGCGAAAAATGCGGCAAAAATCGTGGCAAACGACATGCAGGGAGGACAAAATCTGCCTCAAACTTCCAAACAGACTTTTGAGGCAGAATTTTCCTCCTGCAAAAAACTCTGTGTGAACACAGCCTGCTATGTTCCCACTGAGTATTTTGCAGGAGGAATATCTGCCTCAAAAGTCTGTTTGGAAGTTTGAGGCAGATTTTCCTCTCCCTGCACGCCGTTTTTCGCGTCATTTTTCGCCCGCGGCCATTGAGCGCCGCGGGCATAAAACACAGCGAAATACGCTTTCTCTGCCTCCCATTGAAGTCAATGGGAGGTCAGAGGCGGAAGCGCCCGAAGATAGGGCATGTCGCTTCTTTTTCCCGAGAGGCAGTTTTACTGCCCGCGGGAAAAAGACGCCGACGCCTCCCATTGAAATCAATGGGAGGCATTTTCGGCCCGTTTTTGCTGAGTTTTGCGACGCGGTTTCCGCGTCAAAAAACTCGGCAAAATACTCCGTGTGAACATAGCCTAAGAAGTTTTTTATTTGTTGAAACCATACAAAGCAAAATATTTAGTTCGTTTCAGAGCACGTGTTCTCCATATTGGTGTATACCATTGTCTATAGCAGGGATGTTTTTCAGATCACTCCTCTGGCAGTAGGAACAATTTTGCTGATTACTCTTACACTTGTGTATTAGGGAGAAATATAGATATATAAAGTAATTCCATATACTACTATTATGAGAAACGCTCCCGTTATGTGCAATGTGTTAATAATAGAGCAATACATACAGGCTGATGGGTTTACAGGACGTGTCATATCTCCAAAGCTATCCTGCTCTACTATTCAATCATGTTTGACATGAGCACCTTCTTTCTACTCGCTCCTCCGAGATACCCAATACATACTCAAAATGCTATACAGAGCATGCAGGGTTAATTCTTCACATGTATTCAGTGTGCTTGGCCCAACCTGTAGTGAGAATCCGGTGCTAATGTTTGTATGTCACTTTTAAGATCTTCCTTTTTGTTTCTGGTCGCAGGTACGGCAGCCGGTCATTTGCGCTAACAATCATGTCTTCTGTTCGGTTTGCATTGAACTATGGTTGAAAAACAACAGCCAGTGCCCTGCTTGTAGGGTGCCCATAACACAAGAGAATCCCTGCAAGAGCATCATAGGTATGCGGAATTGTCTTCTTGCTTTCTATTTCCATGCTTGACCATTCACCTTCAAAGAATATTATTTTATTTTTTTAATAGTGTGATCATGCTGCGATAACCAACCTTCACCAATTGTTTTTTTTTTAGATTTAACAGATTTATATTTTATCACTCACCCACGAAAGTGGCCATAGCGGATACTACTGTTGCATTATAGAATATACAGGGAAATTAATTTAATGGTCTGTCACTGTAATATGATGCTCTAGTATACAAACCGGCTACATAGCGACCAGGAGTCAAATAGCGGAGGGCGTGCTCCCCTCATGAATACAGTGGACTCATAACTATTAATCCATTGTATTCTGTGCTATTAACCAAATGGCACAATATAAAAACAAGATGTGTGCCCTTTGGTCTAATAGTCCAGCAGACCTGTCCCTATAATATTCGGCTCTGTCACCACATTATAAGTGGCCTATCTTGTACATAATGTGATCGGCGCTGTAATGTAGATGACAGCAGTGTTTTTTTTTATTTAGCAAAACTATACATTTTGACGGAGTTATGTCCTATTTTAGATTTATGCTAATGACTTTTGTAATGCCCAACTGGTTTTTACTTTTTTACCAAGTGGGCGTTGTAGAGAGAAGTGCATGACGCTGACCAATCAGTGTCATACACTTCTCCCCATTCATTTATTCAGCACGTAGTGATCTTGCTAGATCATGATGTGCGGTCACATACTCGCACATTAACGTTGCTGAAGTGTCTTGAGAGTGAATAGACATCACTACCAGCCAGGACGCGATGTCTATTCACAATCCCGACACTTCGGTAACGTTTGTGTGGGACTTACAGCACAGCAAGCTTGATTTAGCTGTAAGCTGTCATTTACAGCGTGATCTGGCAAGATTACGCTTGCTGTGCTGTAAGTCCCACACAAAAGCTAAAATAGGTCATAACTTCGTCAAAATTGATAGTTTTGCTACATAATGTGATCGGCGCTGTAATGTAGATTTCAGCAGTGTTTTTTTATGTACAAGATAGGGCACTTATAATCTGGTGACAGAGCCTCTTTAAAAAGGGCAAAATGTTAAGGTGAGAGAGAAACTTTAATCCAGCATATGATAATCCCAGAAATGTATTTGTTGCCGTTTTAGAAGTAACAGTGCCCGTGTCCCTTCCTGCCCTTCTCATTATGTAGAGGGGCTTAGAGAGAACATTGACTAGAAACGTAAAGCTGATCAAACAACTTTTTAGAATTCAGCTTTTTTTTTTTTTTTTTTTTTTTTTTATTAATTAAAGTGATAGGCAAATGTCTGTCACATCAATTTGCATTCTAATGTTTAGCATATAAACATTGGCCCTTTAAACCAAGTTTCTTAAATTCAATACAAATGGTCCCAGTTTGAGTTCCTTGAGAACTGGATCTAACAGAGTATTTTGTGTTTGGAAAAAGCGGTATGTGGCCCCAAAATATACAAATAATAAAATTTTGAATATACTTGCTGTATTGATTCTTTATTCCCGCGCCTCCGCTCTAACCGCCACCTGCAATGTATGAGACCTTTTCATGTCATTCATAGTGACGTCACTGCATTGAGCAGTGCTTGGTCTGCGCATCACATGCTGTGTCTTAAAGTTGATCGGTCAGATATTTATGCTGCCCTGTGTGAGGTCATCATAGAGAAGTGACAGTCGCGCTGATCTCAATGTCCTGTCACTTATAAGGTATTGTGCCGTAGTTTAGGCGAATGTAGTAGTTGTACTTGCGGCGCGTGACCAGCGCTGCAAGCTTGAGTCTAAGTATATTCATATATTCATCCGCCCTCCAGCCGCTGATTGACACTTTTCTCTCTATTACCGTGCATAGAGGGAAAAGTGTCAGTCAGCGGTTGGGGAGCGTAAATATTCTTGGACTCTTCTTACAGCGCTGGCCGTATGCCGCAAGTATAATTTCCTAAACTACTGAACACTAACTAAAAAGTGACCGTATGCTGAAATAAGCACGCCTGACACTTCTTTATGCTGCCCTCAGACAGCGCAGCATACATTTCTGACCGATCCGCTTTAAAGAGGCTCTGTCACCAGATTTTGCAGCCCCTATCTGCTATTGCAGCAGATCGGCGCTGCAATGTAGATTACAGTAACGTTTTTATTTTTAAAAAACGAGCATTTTTGGCCAAGTTATGACCATTTTCATATTTATGCAAATGAGGCTTGCAAAAGTACAACTGGGCGTGTTGAAAAGTAAAAGTACAACTGGGCGTGTATTATGTGCGTACATCGGGGCGTGTTTACTACTTTTACTAGCTGGGCGTTGTGTATAGAAGTATCATCCACTTCTCTTCACAACGCCCAGCTTCTGGCAGTGCAGACACAGCCGTGTTCTCCAGAGATCACGCTGTGACGTCACTCACAGGTCCTGCGTCGTGTCGGCACCAGAGGCTACAGATGATTCTGCAGCAGCATCGGCGTTTGCAGGTAAATCGATGTAGCTACTTACCTGCAAACGCCGATGCTGCTGCAGAATCAACTGTAGCCTCTGGTGCCGATGTGGCCGACACGATGCAGGACCTGTGAGTGACGTCACAGATCTGCACTGTCAGAAGCTGGGCGTTCTGAAGAGAAGTGGATGATACTTCTCGTCAGAGCGCCCAGCTAGTAAAAGTAGTAAAAACGCCCCGATGTACGCACATAATACACACCCACTTGGACTTTTACTTTTAAACACACCCACTTGGACTTTTGCAAGCCTCATTTGCATAAATACGAAAATGGTCATAACTTGGCCAAAAATGCTCGTTTTTTAAAAATAAAAACGTTACTGTAATCTACATTGCAGCGCCTATCTGCTGCAATAGCAGATAGGGGTTGCAAAATCTGGTGACAGAGCCTCTTTAAGTATTATCTTGGAGAAAATACATGCACAATTTGGATTGTTTTACACATAAAACCTACACTCTGAATATTGTTCCTATTTGCATCAAAATGTATCTAGCATCAAAATCCAAAAAGTTTCTTCTTCTGTCAGGTGGGACAAGCGAAGATGAGGGCACACAGACCTATATAGGCCGAAAGCACCTCCGCAAAACTAGACTTGAGCTTCTTCAGAAAGAATATGAGGTACAATTGTCTGTTTTGAGATTTGAAGGGATGTTCCACTTTTCACATAGCGGTAATCTATCAGAGAACAATATTTGCTCTAACTTTTGAAATGTTTTGTAAAAAAACGTAGTATATTATAAAGGGAAGCTCGTCCTCTGAACCCAGGGCCCTGTCCGATTAACACTATAAGTGGAATAGCTTTAATACTACACAATATATTTGCAACCCGGTGGCAGTATTGAGGATGAATGAGGTTCTTGCTTAGTAAAAAGTGCCATACAAAACTCCGACGCCTGATTATTGGGCTTTAACATGTATATTTTAGGAAGAAATAGAATCACTATTGAAAGAGACAGAAGACCTAAAGAGAGCAAATCTTCGATTGGAAGAGCGTTTCAGGGAAGCAAATGATCCAGCGGCCATTTCCATGTCCTGTGATTGTGGGAACAAGGAAGCGGAGGATAGAAAAGGCATACGTTTGTTGGAAGAGTGGAGCAGAAAGCTGGAAATGGTGAATGCTGCCAACAAAAAAGTTGTGGAGGACATTGCAAAGTTGAAAGAGGTGAGTGTCAGATTTGTGTGGATTGTCAATTTAATTTGAGTGCGTTATTTCTGTTTTATGTTCTGTATTGTTAAAATTTGTGGGCCTTTGCATGTAGGATAGAGGTAGGAGATTGTCAAAATGAAATTCACCCTAAAAAAAAAAAAAAAGGCTTAGGGGAAACCAGATCTCTTTTTATATAAATATGTAAATGGTCCCTATAAAAATCAATGTGAAAGTCCGACCGCCAGCAGGGGCCAAGAAGGATTTTTTTCCCCAATTTATGATAAATTAGGTCTTTGTCATTCAGGGGTGGTTTTTGCCTTCCTCTAGGACATTTGGAGTTTGTAAGTATAAAAATTTAATTTGATCAACAATCCACTATGTAATTTTGAGAACCTTAAGTGTACGAACACACAGAGCGTATTCAGGGCAGATACAACGCGTCAAGCTGTGCAGCGTATCTGCCCTGATCACCACAGGGAATGGCATCCGAAAAATCGCACCACATTGTGGTGCGTTTTTTCCAGCGGGATTGCCGTTGCGTAAAGCAGCGCCGGAAAAAAACCACAAACTGTCATACTTACCCCCTCCCTCTTCTCTGCATGCAGTCTGGCCTCCTGGGATCCTGATGCAGGTCGTGTGACCGCTGTGATTGGCTGCAGCGGTCACATGGGATGAGATGTCATCCCAGGAGGCCAGACTGGAGAAGAAACGGGGAACTCTGGATAAGTATAACTTTATTATTTTTCTTACTTGCGATTCTTGCAAATATCGCAACACACACCAATTTGTCGGGTTTCAGCACCCCATTAAATTTAATAGGAAAACCCGCAACAGAAGAGCTGCGATTCCGCAGCATTTATTGACATGCTGCAGTTAAAGAAACCGCACCGCAGGTCGATCTTATGTGCGTTTTTTTTTCGACGCCACTTTTCCGCAGTGTGGGGACGAGATTTGTTGACCTCACCCACACTGCTTCTACTGTAATACGCTGTGGATTTAATCCGTAGCGGAAAATCCATAGTGTTTACGCGGTGTGTGTTCGTACCCTTAAGGTAAACTCGTCAATTAAAAATAATTGCCCTGAAGTAAGTTGTGCAGGCATTCGGTAAAAGATTCTACTCTTCCTCTGACTCATGCATTTCCATAGGGTTTCGTAACTCTCTAAGTTCAGCAGAGCTATAGATGACAGTGCACGGCCATGACTTATTAAAAATTAATAGTTCTCCGTGTTCAATCATCGCCAGCTCTGGAAACGCATATAAGGCCTTCGTTAAAGACCAATTGGCTCCCCTTTGTTTAAAACACGTCTTAATGTCAGAAAAGATTTACACAGGGAAAACCACTTTGAAGGGCCTGTTCACGTCACCGTTCGCTTTACGTTCCGTCGGGTGAACCCCGCAATGGAAAGTGAAACTGAAAGCACAGCTTCCGTTTCAGTCACCATTGATCTCAATGGTAACGGAAACATCGCTAATGCTTTCTGTTCGTCACCATTCCGGCAGGTTTCCGGTTTTCCGACGGAATCAATAGCAGAGTCGACTGCGCTATTGATTCGGTCGGAAAACCGGTAACCTGCCGGAATGGTGACGAACGGAAAGCATTAGCGATGTTTCTGTCACCATTGAGATCAATGGTGACTGAAACGGAAGCTGTGCTTTCACTTTCCGGGAAATCTCAGACGGAACCCCGGAACGGAAATGAACAGTGATGTGAACAGGCCCTTAGAGGTTAAAACTAAAATAAATATTTATAGAAATGCAAATTAAAAGGATCACTCAATTTATGAACAGAAAGTTACATTTCCCAATTAAAATCTACAGAAAATGTAGAGTATCATTGAACATTTCTTTCTGTTCGTATCTTATACCATTACATGATTTTCTTTCCTTAAAATGGATCGTTCATCAGATTTCACAATACAAACATGATTAAATAGATCTCTTAGACCTGATTAGATTAGCGTACTTAGGCCCTGTTCAGACGGCGTGCATTTGATGCATATTGCGGCGCATAAAACGCGCTGAAAAACACGATTTAAGCTTCCTAATGGCATCCGTGGGAAAGCGTGCCGTTAGTGCGTATGACGTGTTTTGTTTTGTTTTTTGCGTGTGTTTAAAAAACGTGTTGCATGAAAAAAGAAGCATCAGCAATTCTTTGGCACGTAAAATGCCCCTAATTTCCATAGTCAAAAGGATTACGACTATGCGTCAAAAAGCCTATATCTTAAAAAAACGCTTTACACATCGTTTTCTTGACCGCCATGTGAACAAGGCCTTACTCTGAAAATCCATGTAAGGGTATGTTCACACGCACAACTAAAAACGACTGAAAATTGCAGAGCGGTTTTCAAGGGTAATTTTCAGCCGTTTTTAAAGCCGAAAACTTTTTTGGACCTCTTTTTCAATTGACCCTATGAAAAACCGCTCCAAACGGCTAAAGAAATGACGTGCTCTTTCTTTTTACACGTCTTTTTATGCAGCGTTCTTTCAAACATCTGTGTAAGAAAATCCGCTCCATCTGAACTAGACGCCGTTTTTCCATTTGATTTTAATGGGAAGCTGTTTATTAGCATTTCACTGGCGTATTTTGAGGCGTTTACACCCCGAAATACGCCTGAAAACACTGCATGTGAACATACGCTAAGAATGTCCGTATAATCCTTTCTCAAAGTTTTCCTGCAAGTTATTAAAATGAGCGTTTTATGAGGCCATGTATATGCATGATGTCATCTCCATCTCTTCCCACTTAGAGCTGACACGTTCCAATCGGCGCACCATGCCAAATCTCACACATGCTCAGTACAAGCTGCAGTTTCCCTGACTCCGCAGTGAGTCTGTCTTCCAGCAGCCGTTTGTGTGGAGATACCACTTCTGTCTCCACCTGCTGCTTTCTTTGACTGCAGCTTGTACTGAGCATGTGCGAGATTTCCGCATGGTGCGGGGAGGAGGGACACTGATTGGAACTTGTCAGCTCTAGGAGGGGGAAGGTTGACATAACATTTTATGAGACAAGTGTATGTATGATGTAAATTTTAATATCCAGCAGGAAAAGTTTGAGAGAGGATTAAACCGCCATTTTTTAATGAAATCTAAGAGATCTATTAAATAACTTATGCAGTTTTGTATTGTGCAATCAGTTCATAATACTGCTGGTTTCCTGTTTCTGGAGTGCATTGCATTGTGGTATAGTTCAGACGACCGTAACACAGTACAGCTACGTTCAGACAGGTGGGATGTGGATTTTGCTTCCGATTTGTCGAAGATTTCAACTTTTGCATTTCTAGGGGCGTAATCCATGACATACTAGGCATGCTGTGGATCTATAACGCAATAGCGTGTTTTTTTTTTTTGCCTGTATATGAAACCATCCTGTGTAGAAAACACAGGGGTTAATTTCCTACATATCTCTTCTATTTATGGCTAGACAATGGCTAAGGGGTTTAACATTAGAAGAGCATTCCTGGTCTCCTATTACAGACTGAGCAGTGGGGAGAGTCTCCTGCTGCAGACAGTTGTATTACAGCCTGACACAGGATTGTGAGGAGGAGGAGGACGGGGAAATGGCTGATCTCGCGGAACACACATGGAAGAATTATTTATATATTTCTTACAGTTTTGATTGCAAAAAAGACAAAATAGGATCAAAGACGATGAGGATAATGAAGGGAGGAATTGCTGGGATTTTATAAAAAATTTTCGGGGGAATTTTCTACATACATTGGGAAATGTATTAATAGTTCTACTCTGCAAAAGTTGCTATTTGCCCAAAAAAATTCAACTTTTGTGGCTTTTGCGCCACGTACGTCACTTTATTGAAACGTGGTCGTAGTCACCCTAAAGAGGCTCTGTCACCAGATTATAAGTGCTCTATCTCCTACATAATCTGATCGGCGCTGTAATGTACATAACCGCAGTGGTTTTTATTTTGAAAAACAATAATTTTTGAGCAATTTTAGATTTTTGCTAATTAGTTTCTTAATGACAAACTGGGTGTGTTTTTTACTTTTTACGAACTGGGTGTTGTACAGAGGAGTGTATGAGGCTGACCAATCAGTGTCCTACACTTCTCATTGTTAGTCTGATTGTGCAGTGAAAGAAGCGGGGCTGGAACAATGAGAAGTGTATGACGCTGATTGGTCAGCGTCGTACACTCCTGATTGGTCATTAAGAAACTAATTAGCATAAATCTAAAATTGGTCATAATTTATAATCTGGTGACAGAGCCTCCTTAAGGGAGCAGGACTTCCGCAGCTTGACAATAAAGTAATTTACGCCAGAAGCTGAGGGAAAGTGCAACGGTTCTCTACAGCTGGTGTAGATTTCCCTTTCTAGCACAGAAACAGCCAGAGATGCGCATGATTTATTAAGAGGCATGCACAGCTTAATAAATTAGGCGCATCTTACTCCAACCTATTTTTGTATTTTAGACTGGCATATGAAACACTAGTTGAAGTAAATTTTGGAGCATCTTTTCGTAGAGCTCTACGTTGTGCCGTTCCTCGGTTATTCCCCGAGGTATTTAGGACTAAATTTAGTCCTACTATTCCCCTTGTCAAAGGGGTGTGTCCCTGCACAGTCTGTCAGCACTGATTGGACATTGTCTGTTTAGGGACACACCCCCAACTGGTAACACTCAGTTGTCCATTTATTCATCCATTTTTAGGAGGAATAACAGAGGAACGGCATAATGCATAAAGTATTTACTAAAACAGACATGTCTGGAGAGCTGACAGGTCCTCTTTAAACTGTGAAATTAAGTGGAATTATTCTTTAAATATAATTCTTCAAATATCAGAATGAAAGGATACAGATTCTGAATATAAACTCTATTTATTCTGTAATGGCTAAATTGATCCCACCTCAAAGACTTTTTTTTTATTTTTTTTTCTTTTTCTTCCCCCCAGAGAGTCCCTAAAGAGTCAAATATTCATTGTTGTGGATTTACTTAAAAACTCAGCCCTTCTTATTTCACATTTAATATGCCTTGTTTTATTTAGTCAAGTGAAGAAAATTATCATCTATTTTGCTGATACCTGCACATTGTAATTTCACTTGGCCACAAAATATCTAGCCATGTGAAAAAAACATGGAAAAGCAATTAGAACATTCCCTTAATGACTTTCTGAACTAACTGCAAAGCTTTGTCTGCCTCCCTAGATGGGGGACTTGCATTGTGTTTGGGGAATATGAATACAAAGTGCCATTTCTGTCCCAGTGTTAATTAAAAACAATGTTCCTACATTAAGAAGGCATATCTGCTATTCTTTTGTACATGTTAATGTGAGTATGCAACCTGTTGTACTCATGTTGTCCTATTTTCTTATGTTAAAGGAAAACCGAAAACTGAGAAATGAGAATCTTGAATGTGTAAGAGAAAACTTAAGATTAAAAAATGAAGTAGACCTCCGATCTCCGCAAAAGTAGGTGCACTGGGTGTTTTATTACCTCCAATATACATAGACCTGACAAACCATGCTGCGGCTACAATGGCATTTTATAGTGTGATTTTTATTTATTTTTATCTCCCTAACTGCTCATGCACACGACCGTGTGCGCCGTCCGAGTCCCGTCAGTGATCCGAGGAAAGATAGGACATGTTCTATCTTTCCTCGGAGTGGAGAATCGGACCATTTTTCATGGACCCGATTCACCCGTCAAAGTGAATGGGTCCGTGAAGACTATCGGGTGGTGCTCTGATGCTGTCAAAAACTGCCCGAGTTGCACAACGGTCGTGTGAAAGAGGCTAAAGCTGGAGTTTGGAAAATTGGCATACCAAATTGGTAATTTTTTTAATAAAATAGTGTCCGTTTTTGTAATGAAATGTGAAGCACATCCACACCTAAAAGAAATACATTTTCTCTTTTTAAAATTGAGAAATGGTAAGCTATATATAGAAATGTGTCAGTTCTCATGTAGCATAAATATTGCGGATTTTCCACAACTGACTACGTTGCGGAGAATCCGCAGCATATTACAGTAGCAGCAGAGTGGATGAGATTTGAACAAATCTTATCCACACGCTGCGTAAATGATAAGCAAAAAAACCCTCAGAAATCGACATGCGGTGCAGTTTTTTTTAATCCGCAGCATGTCAATTGTATTTGCGTAAACACTGCTTATTTGTTGTGGGATTTTCCCATTGAATTCAATGGGGAGGTAAATCCCGCAACAAATAGCAGATGTGCTTTTTGCGGTGGAATCGCAGCGTTTCCGCCTCAAAAAACGCAACTCAGAAGAAAAAAAATCTTATACTTACCCAGAAGTCGGTTTCTTCCTCCTGGGATGATGTTTCATCCCATGTGACCGCTGCAGCCAATCACAGGCTGTAGCGGTCACATGGAATGAAACGTCATCCCAGGAGGCCGGGCTGCAGGACGGCGGAGGGACGTGTCGCCATGGCTACGTAAGTATTAAGCTTTTTTTATTTCTTTTTTTTTATTTTATTTTTTATGTGCAGTTTTCCGCAGCGGACGTTCCGGTTGAAAAACTGCACCACAATTTGATGCGTTTTTTTTCGGCCGGAATGCTCTGCGGCATATCCGCTGAGTATCCGCCCTGTGTGAAGATACCCTTAGGTAGAAGACCGTAAAATCACCCGTAATTACGGGCCCATTCATTTCTATGTCCGATGGATACCTTCCCGTATGTCTACGGGAGGGTGTCCGTGCCGTAGAAACCTGACGAAGAAAATAGGACGTCCTATTTTTTTATTTTACGGACTGTGCTGCTATACTTTATTATGGGAGCACAGCCCGTAAAAGCGGCTGGCCGTGCCCATAATTACGGGTCGCAATTACGGGCACGGTCGTGTGTATGAAGCCCTCGAGCAGGGGGTCAGCAACCTTCCGCGCGCCAGCTGTTGAGAAACTACTTCTCCCAGCATGCCCTGACAGCCAAAGACTTTATTTTTCCACCCAAAGGCTATCAGGGCATGCTGGAAATTGTAGTTTTAGAGTATAGTTATGACAATTTTGAAGTGTATTTGTATCTTTTGACATTCTTTTAATGTCCTTTTTGAATTTGCATATCTTCTCCATGGTAGGCAGGTTGTATCAGGTGTGAACCTAGTGTTGTCCCCTTCACTCTAAGCCAATCTAATCTCTCCCCTCACTGCATGTAGTCTCACACAGAAGCTGCAGCAGCATCCCCCCTCCTCCTTCCTATCTACTAGTTACTTTAATACACGTGTTTCAGGAGATTTCTGAATGTTTGCAGAGTACTTGCAGGCAAAGAAAGGAAACTACAGGCTGCTGGATTGCGATGAAGATGCTACTTTTTCTTAAGATTACAAAGTACCATGTGTTCACATTACAAAGTTGCAATATGCAAAAATCCTGACTAGTATGTTCATCTTTAATGTTGTTTTTTTATGCATATGTATGACACAGATCCGCATAACAAATTTACTTATTTTAGAACGGATTGACCGGTCTAAAGCAACCCATACACTAGTGATCTTAGACGTATGGTGAATGACTTGTTAATAGCTGGTCTGCAAATGCTGTCGTTTCAAGAACCAATGAAATGCCAACTTCATACATTACATGGAATTTGGGAAGTTACCAAAGAGGCCAGACTGACCTCCACCTTGTTCTATGACCTGGGCAGAAGCAGTGAATGTTCATGAGGTCACAGCAGAGGAAGTTTTTAGACCTTGTATAGTGGAGCTAGTCTGGCCTTGTCCTAAACCACTTTTCAGGTCTACCAACAACTACCCATGCCAGTGTGTCTCTCGCAATTTTGTGTTAAAAAAAATGGTTCAAACGATCTCATCACCCATAAGGGTCTAAAATTACTAGCGTATTGGCAGCTTTAGTGGACCTAAGACCATAGGCTCTTATGTAAAACAGGTGTTTAGGTGTACTGCATGAAAGCCCGTTGTGATGACTGCTGGTACTTGGGTGAGTTTTTGTTTTAAACTTTTATATTTGCATTCTGTACATGCCTTTAAAGATTGAGAAATCTATTGTACACGCTAAAATATTCTGAGGAATAATAGCACGTTGCACATTCACTTTCTAATGCTGACGTGTTCTTGTTTGCTGGTCTTCAGATAGAAATGCTGGTTCTTTAAGATCATTTCACTAACATTAATTAAGAATGTTTTCACATTCTGATTTAATTAAAGATATTAATGACTAAGCTGTAATTAGCCTACAGATATAAATTATGCAGATTTTACTATGATTTATACGCAAGGGCTTTAGGAAAAAAGGACAAAGGAAAAACTGACGGCGCTTCTCACTCATTATTTCATTGATGTTTTTGCTTCTGCAGTGATTTTTCTGTTATGAACACGTGTAAAGCTCCGAAATCTGTGCCTTACCGCGTTCTTGTGTTTTGTTTTTAAATAGTTGTTTTGTTGCTGCTGGTTATATGTATTTAGACTGTTAACCACTATTTTTTATGTTTTCCCA
The DNA here is from genome assembly GCF_050947455.1 of Rhinoderma darwinii. Lineage (NCBI taxonomy): Eukaryota > Metazoa > Chordata > Amphibia > Anura > Rhinodermatidae > Rhinoderma > Rhinoderma darwinii. The sequence goes on along the minus strand of NC_134688.1, from coordinate 150,640,853 downwards.
TTATCGCATTCAAAAAGGCATTTCTTTTTTTTTTTTTTGCATTAACATAGCTGTGTAAGGTCTGTTTTTTGTTGCGGGCCAAGTTGTATTTTTTTAATAGCACCATTTTGGGGGTACATATAATTTATGTAACTTTTTTGGGGGGGGAATAGAAAAAAAAACAGCAATTGCGCCACACTTTTTTGTGTCCTAAATTTACGCGGTTTACGGTGTGGTATAAATAACGTAACTTTATTCAGCGATTTGCGGCGATACCAAATTTATATAGTAGTTTTCTTATGTTTTACTCAAAATTATTTGTTTTTGTGATGACATATATTTTAGGACCCATAACTTTTTTTTTTTTTTCTGCCGATGCAGCTGTATGAGGGCTTTTTTTTTTTTTTTTTTTGCGGGACAACTTGTAGTTTATACTGGTCCCATTTTAGAGTACATGCGGCTTTTTAATCGCTTTTTTTTTTGTTTTTTTAGGCAGGATGAACAGAAAACAGTGTTTCTTTCATTTTATTTTTTACGGCTTTCACCGTGCGGATTAAATAATGTAAAAGCTTTATAGGTGGGGTCGTTATGGACGCGGCAATAGCAAATATGTGCGTTTTTATTTATTTTTTTCATAATAAAGCATTTTGTAAGGGGGGGTGTTTTTGTTTTTTTACTTCTGATTTATATTTATTATAAACTCCTTCCTTTTTTTTTTTTTTTTTTTTTTTTTTTTTTTTACACACCTTAGTTCCACTAGGGGACTTTACTGTGCGATCATCTGATCGCTTTTATAATACGTTGCAATACAGACCGGCATCTGTTAGGCACCAACTAGAGGCAAACCTGGGGGCCTTTGTTAGGCCCCCGCCTGCCATAGAAACCACCTACCCCCTGAAATTGCATTGCGGGTGTGCCGGTGGGGTAAGAGAGGGAGACCCCTTAATCTAAAACCACTCGGATGTGGCGCTCTCTATTGAGTGCCCCATCTAAGGGGTTAAATAAGCGGAATCGATACCGATATCGATCCCAACCGCTCAAGCAGGTCAGCTTCCAGCCCTCCGCTACCTCTTGGAGCAGAGATTTACCTGATCCCGTCTGTGTTTATTTATTTTGATACAGCGCTGTAAAAATGCTACTGAATTGGAATAAAGCCTGTTAGTGGCTGCCGTAAAAACACCTATGGGCGGTCACTAACGCGTTAACAGTATCATGTTTTATTATGGTCAATTTTATGTTCTAGTGTCAAATTGGTAAGCTTGCTTATACTAAATGTGTTCTCTGGTTCAGCACTTCGCATTATCTCTTTATGGTTAAGTAGGTGGAGCAGTGGGAGCGAACATCTTCCTCTAAAAATCAGCAGAATGTCAAGCCCACTGAGGGCTGGCAAAGCATTTATGTGACCAATAAGGTTTTCACATCAGAATGGCAAAACTTTTTGTCTCTGTTTCACTTTTCCTCATAATGCTTTACAGAAGCATTTTGTCATAGACCATGTCAAACCTCCCACCCCGACACGCCCTTTAAAATATTTTGTTGAGATAACCGCTTTACATATCCACATGATACAGAAAAGGCTAGCTTACATATGTCATTTCCAATAAATAATATATGCGTAATTATAGTGTTTTTAGAACTTAAAGGGAACCTGTCACATTGAACATCGCATCCTATCTGCAGCCAGCATGTTACAGAGCAGGAGAAGCTGAGCAGATTGCTATAAAGTTTGCTACATTCTGAAAAGATTCAGGATAACCTGTAATTTATTTAAGTCCCTGCTCACTGTGGGCTAAAGAGTCCAGTGGGAGGTCTCAACCATTGACCGCCTTCCCTGTATGTGTGAATACAGAAATAGCTGCCAATCAATGCTTAGGACCACCCACTGGACTCTTAAGCCTAGCGTTTTCAGGGATTTAAATAAATTACAAGTTACCCTGCATCTTTTGCCACACAAAGAATAGAAGAAGCTGAGCAAACTAATAGTTAACATGCTGCTCGCAGATCGCACCATGTTAGAAGTGACAAGTTCCCTTTAAGGGCTGATTCAGACGAACGTGCCGTTTTTGCGCACACAAAAACCACTGCGTTTTGTGTGCGCAAAAGGCACTTGACAGCTCCGTGTGCCCTGTTCATATGGATGCGCAGCTGCGTGCTTTTCGCGCAGTCGCCATCTTTATGACACTCCGTTTGGATGTTTGTAAACAGAAAAGCACGTGGTGCTTTTTCTCTTTACATTCATTCTTTTACTGTTATTGCGCGAATAATGCTTGTCCCACGGAAGTGCTTCCGTGAGGCATGCGTGATTTTCACGCACCCATTGACTTCAATGGGTGTGTGATGCGCGAAAAACGCTGACACATAGAACATGTCGCGAGTTTTACACAGCGCACTAACGCTGCGCAAAACTCACGGACTGTCTGCACTGCCCCATAGACTTCTCTAGGTCCGCGCGAGCCGCGTGAAAACCACGCGGCCGGCACGGACGCAAAACACGTTTGTCTGAATCCACCCTAAAGGAGTTGTCGCTTAGGACAACATCCTAAACTGAGGCAGCATCCCTGATGGTAAGCTTATTGTTAACCTCCGGCGATCAGTCCACATTTACATGACGCCTTTTAAAATCAATGGATGACCAGTCCTCGGCAAAAAGATTCCATTCTTGGATTTCCATGTGATCTAATACCACATTTAAATTTATTTTCGCCAAAGTATTTGAAAAACAACCACAATGTAAACACCGTTTCTAATATAGATTCATGTTCCTTTAATGGCTATGTACACCTTTTGAGGGCATTTTTATTTTTTTAAATCGCTTAGTCAGCGTGATTAGTATAACTCTTAAATGGTTTTTATTAAAAATCTCTTTTACTTTTGGAGATACAGTTGTTCTGTATTCTCTATACAGAACAGGAGTATCGTTCACTTTACACTGAACCCGTCAGTCCCGCGGTCAGCGGGTCCTGCATGCCTCTGACATGCAGGATCCACCTGTAAATGATCACATCTGAGACATGCAGGTCCCGCCGACCGCGGGACTGACGGGTACAGTGTAAAGTGAACGATACTCCTGTTCTGTATAGAGAATACAGAACAACTGTATCTCCAAAAGTAAAAGAGATTTTTAATAAACTATTTACACAATTACATTAATCACACTGACCTATTTATTACAAACAAACAAAAAATGCCCTCGAAGGTGTACGTAGCCTTTAATTCAACATCTAGGTACTTGTTTCCAGCACAGAATAATATAATGTGAACTGCAATAAAACGTTACCAGACACATAGAACAGAGCAAGAAAAGAATAAGGGAATTTGTAGTAGTCGTAATGTACTAATGAGTTGGTGTCGGCTCTGGATCGGAGTCTTCTCCGATCCCAGATATTTAACCATTTAGATGCCACAGTCAATAACCACGACATCTAAGTTGTTAGAAAGAGGGGGCGCCCCACTCCGGCAGTCTATGGTCTCAATAGGAGCCGATAAATAGCACAATACGCTGCAATACATGGGTATTGCAGTGTATTGTACCAGCGATCAAACTATCGCTTGTTTGTCCCCTGGGAGAGGGGACTAAAAAAATAAAAAGGAATAAATAACAGTTACATAAAACTTTGTTATCATGCACACAAAAAAAAAGTGAAAATTTAAAAATTATTTTTTACGTTACTTTAGGAGAGAATGGAAAAAGCCAAAAAATGTGGATAAAAACTTGTGTACCCCAAAATGTACCAATACAAACTACAGCTTGTCCCGCAAAAATCAAGGCTTCACACCTTGAATGAAAAATAGGGAAGTTCTTCTCCGAATATGGCTACACCATAGTTTTTTATTTGTAAAAGTAGTACATCATTTTTTTAAATAAATTTGGTATCTCCATAATTGTATTGACCTGCAGAAAAATTAACGTGTCATTTTTACCACACGGTCAACGCCGTAACAACGAAACCCCAAAAAATAATAGGGGATTTCAATTCTACCACACGTTTTTTTTTTAGTTTTTTTTTTTTCAGTCTTCCAATACATTAAAGGTTTTAATGTTACCATTTAAATTACTATATAAAGTGTAGCTAAACGTTTGACAAACTTCTGACATGTAATAGTGACATGTGGGGATGTCACGATACCAGAATTTGGACTTCGATACCGATACTTCGTTTAGTATTGCGATTTCGATACCAATTCGATACTTTGCCAACAGTAATAAAAATAAAAAAGTTCTTCCATTTTCTGATGTGAGGCGCGTGCTGTGATAATGAATTTAACCTCCACGTGCCTCACATTAATAGTAATTAACCCCATCGTGTTTCTCAGTTATAATGGTAAGGTACATGATGGGGTTAATTACTATTAATGTGAGGCACATTGAGGTTAAATTCATTACACCTCGTGCCCCACAATAATAAGTGAAAGAGAGCAGTTTTTATTGTGTTTTTTACAGCGTACACATCATAAATGACGCAAAAAAAAATGTTGTGCAGCTTATTACGGCCGCGCCAATACTGAATGTGTGTATATTTTATGTATTGAGACTTATTTTAATGTTTATTGTAAAAAAGGTGTGTTTAATTTTTTATTTAACATTACTTTATTTTTACTTTAATGTACTGGCATATATCTATATACTGATAGTAATGTACCGGCATATATCTATATTACAGTACATTAGCCTGTGTACAGATAGTACACAGGCAGTTGTTAGGACATACCTCAGTATGCCCTAACAATAGGAAATATGGTAGGACAGCCCTGGGGTCTTTCAATGGACCCTGGGCTGTCTGCCCATATATGGTATGTCCCTCAATCGCGTCACAGGAATTCCCTGTGATGTGATTTCAAGTGGCACACCCCCCCCCCCCCCTCTCATTTTCCCCTGACTGCTACAGTCCGCTGTGATCGCAGCATTCATGGGAATAGCGGTGGAGATGAGCGGTTTCTCTGATCTCCACCAGCGGGGCTCCGGCTGTGTAATACAGTCATTGCCCCACTCCTGACAGTAAGAGCGCGCGCGGTCAGCATGAGGAGATGTGGCCGGCGCTGCACTAATGAGCGGCGGTTCAGGCACGGAGGACAGAACATGGGGGTGTTTTGTAGTGCGCCAGCCATGTTCTGTCTTCAGTACCGCAGATCATTAGTGCAGCGCTGGCCGCATCGCATCATCCTGACCCCGCACACTTGTTATCAGGACTCAGGAGCGCGGCAATGACTGTATTACACAGATGCAGACCCACTCTCATACATTCATGTGTTACTATACTTAGGTGTGTGGCCGCACAGCTCCGTATCGAAATACATGAAATAACGGTATCGAACAGTTTGTGGATGCAGAGCATCGAAACCGTATAGAAGTTTCGATGCATCGTGCATCCCTAGTGCCATGTCAGAAGTTTGGATTGGTGGGGGTCCGAGCACTGAGACCCCCAACAATCTCTAGAACGAAGCAGCTGAAGCACTCGTGTGAGCATTCAGCTGCTTTTGGTTTAGCGATTGGTGGGGGTCTCAGTGCTCGGACACCCACCAATCCAAACTTCTGACATGTCACTATGACATGTCAGAAGTTTGCAGAAAGTTTAGCTACACTTTAACTCATCCTGGTAATAAAAAGCCCTCATAGGACTATGTCAACACAAACCTAAAAAGTTATGGCTTTTGGAAGGCGGGAAAGACCAAATAAACAACCAAACCATGGCTGCGGTGCCAAGGGCTTAATATTCTAAAACCAATGCTTCAAAAAGGAAACCGCATACAGTCTTAATATTCTAAATAAATATTTTGATTTATTCACCACATTTTGTTACTTTACACACTAAATATTATATTTTTGTGACCGGGATATTTCTAAACTACTTTTATTTCAATAACCTGCAGTGAAGGAAAATATTTTCAGTTATCCAGGATTCTAATATCTAGTTGTGTATCACTTGGTACTTTTTCTGTAAAACTATGATTAAATAATCTTTTTCCTCCTGTCTTTCTTATAGGTTTGGAAGGTTTACAGTGGCTGCACTGCAAGCAAAAGCGGATCAGTATGAACGAGAGATGAGTAGGATTAAAAAAGCTCTGGAGAGGAGCGATCGATACATAGAAGAACTAGAAGCTCAGGTTGAGCAACTGAAAAGGCCACCAGAGAATATACAAAAAGAAAAATCGCAGTGTGAAAATGCTGCCCATGTACGTGTAACTGATGCTGCAACCACACATGCCTGCCAAGAAATGAATGCAACGCAGCAGTTTTTGTGCCACAACCATAAAACAGGAGTCTGTTCTGAAGAATCCAACGGTAAAAATGCAGGCATCCCTGAGATAAAAAAAACAACTAGTAAATATCCATCTACATTGTTATATAGCAGTAAGCCGATGAGTTTAGAGAGCGTGTGTCAAAGGGAAGGTGCAGAATTGGCTCAAGGCTTCGGAAGTCCTACTTCATCTTTATCTTTTAGCTCTCTTCATCTGAACACACCGGGTAGCAAAGCAAATTGTTCTTCCAGCCATGGTCATTTAAAGAAACCTCTAACATATCTTCGAAAATTGGTGTTCGATGATTTACCTAAGAGAAAGGAACTTTGCAAATCCAACTCTTCTAATGGGGAAAACAACTTGAATAGTGTTGGGGGATTCTCGTGCTTTTGTGAGCCTAAACTAAGTATTCGCCAAACGACTTGTGAACCAGGAGAAAGTAAATTACCAGAGAAAAATGACATTGGTTTACAATTAGAAAAACAAACGGATAATACAATCGATCAAAGAGAACATCCAGAAGGCCTTAACCAAAGTAGGGTCTCCGTTGGAAACTCCATGGATAAGGGGGGTAGTCTTGATAACGTCAATGAGCTTAATACTGTTACGTGTAATGGAAGAAGTCAAGTTTCGTATTGTGGCATTGCTCCTTCAGGAACAAAAATGAATTTTCTGAGTGATTCTTTTTTCAAAGTTGGTAAAGATTCTGGAGAATCGGCATCATCTCGCCAATGTGGAGAACGTATTGCTTCTGTTTCATATGCTCCGTGTTGTTCATCTGCAGTTGGGGTTGGTGAGCACTCTCAATACAATATGAATCAGCCAGCTGCTGCTATACAGGATAAAAACTTTCAAGGCCATCTGTCACATACAGATTCTCTGTCGTGTGAACCATCATTACAATCTAAAAAGGAGCTAATATTTCATTCTGCTTTTGGGGAGGCAGAGTGCACAGGACATACGTCACAGTCAACTCGGATGTCCCATTGTATCCTCCAGGCCTACAGTAACAGTCCTCCTGCAAAACGAAAAATGCTTAACCAATCTAGTGATAGCCCTTCAAAATCATCCAAGATCTGAGTCTGGCTTGCGTTGTAAAGACATGGTTTATTGTAAATGAGGCCATTGCTAATTGTAAGGATATAAGAATCTACCTTTTCATTTCTTATGAATATTCTTCATATGATCATCTTGAAACAGTAATTTAAAAAGTCAGCAGGCTTTTATCCAATTTTTATAGTTTTATTGATTTTCTCACTTTTGTAGAAGAGCTACCTGTTGGTTTCCTAGCTTGTAGAATAAAGAAACCACATGCCATTTTTGTTTTAAACTTCTGTTTTCGTTTCATTAGTATTAAAGGCTATGTATAACTCTTTGAAAGTGATTTTATTTTATTGTTTAAATAAAAATGTCAGTGTGTTTTGTGCAACTTTTTACATTTTAGTTTTTATTAAAAACTATTTTTACTTTTTGAGATACAGCTGCTTTATATCCTGTATACAGAGCAGCTGTATCTTTCGCTAAGACCTGAATCTGTCAGTCCAGCGGACCTGACGGGTTCAGTGTCAGCAGGTCCACACAGGATCCACCTGTAATCTATCACACAAGTTATGAACTTAGACGTGATGGATAAGCTGTCACGGAACCCATCAGTCCCATGAACCTGACAGGTACAGGTTTCAATGAATGATACAACCACTTTTTATACAGAATACAAAGCAGCTGTATCTCAAAAAGTAAAAATAGTTTTCAATAAAAACGAATTTGAAAGTTGCACAGAACACACTGACGTTTTTTTGTAAAAAGTTTGCTTTCAAAGTTTTACATAGACTTTAACACTGATCTTAAATCCTACTTCCACTCTTCTATAATCCAAAAGCAATAAAATACCTTGCTGCTGTGCATTTACCCTTCTGCATGGTCTGATGACTCCTACTCCTCTGTCAATGACTTCCTGTATTGGTGACCACCCTGTCTGTACATGTCATAGGCATGATATCTGTGTAGTGGCAGGTGTAGTATTTCCGTTCAGACAAATTAAAGGAACACTCCAGTCAAAAAGGAAAACTCATCCAGCATATGGTGTTTATAGGTGTCCCTCACTTTTACATTGTATAGTCTTATTCAAATTTGTTCCTAATGACCAAGGAGCCGGGAGGCGATGTCTTTTCATTCTCCCGATTCTCCGATACAGTTACTGTGGGAGTAAGTGACAGCACAGCGTGATCTCGTGAGATCACGCTGTGTTGTGAGTACAGCTGAACATGAATGAAGAGAAGTGTATGACGCTGATTGGTCAACATCATACACTTCTCTTTACAACGCCCACTTGGTGAAAAGTAAAAAAATGCCCAGTTGGTCATTAAGAACAAATTTGCATAACACTTAAAATGCTCACAACTTTGTCAAAAATGTTTTTTTTTTAAAAAAAAAACATAAAACACATTACTTATCTACATTAAAGCACCTATTAGATTAGGTAGAAGATAAGGCAGTTATAAACTGGTGACCGATCCTCTAAGGTGTAACTGTTTGTCCCTGTAGGATTTTGTGCGGAAATCGAAGGAGGTGACACATGTTTAAAGAGGGGGATACGTTATTTGTTCTTAAAACATCCTTTCAGCATGGACCTTATACAAATAGAGAAGACTTAGTGATTCCCCATAAAAAAAAGGAGTTGTCAGTCTTGCAAGGCATGTCAATTAATTCTGAGGAGTAAGCAATTTCTGAGTGTATCAAAGGGACAAGTATTTGATAAGGATTTTATCAACTGTAAATCCCAGGGTATTGTGTACTTTAAATACATGTCTATCCCCTATAATTTGTGTGGGAAAGACATTCAGACAATGCTGCAGAAGAAATCTGGAACATAGGGGCACATTAACTAAGGGCCTGTTCACATCAGCGTTCGCTTTTCGTTGAGGGGGTTCCGTGGGAGGTTTCCATCGTGGAACCCCGCAACGGAAAGTCAAATGAAAACCTTAGCTTTTGTTTGCATCACCATTGATATCAATGGTGATGGAAACATTGCTAATGGTTTCCGTTTGTCACCGTTGCGCCAGGTTTCCGTTTTTCCAACTGAATCAATAGCGCAGTCGACTACGCTATTGATTCAGTCATTAAAACGGAAACCATTAGCAATGTTTCCGTCACCATTGATATCAATGGTGACTGAAACGGAAGCTGTGGTTTCAGTTTGACTTTCTGTTGCGGGGTTCACCCGACGGAAACCTCAGACGGAACCGCGGAACGGAAAGCCAACGCTGATGTGAACAGGCCCTAATACTGTCTAAGTTTTAGACCGTGTAAACTTAGAAAGGGCAGTCAGAAGATGCGCCAAATTAATCAAAGTGTTGCATGCTGTATGATTTTGGCGCTTCTAACTAGACCTGTTAGACGCTTTTTCTTACACCACCTCTTGCCTGGCTTAGTGTATGCTAGGTTTTCCCTAATAGCCGTGTCCTCTCTGCGCCCTGCCACACTGCAAAAATTATTCTGGTATGGTTTGGGGAACAGGACAAAGAGTTCAAGGTGTTGACTTAGCCTTCCAATTTTCCAGAACTCCATCCGCTCAACCATCTGTGGTATAACCTGAAAAATCAAGTCCAATCCATGGAGGTTCCATCTCGCAATTTACAGAACTTCAAGGATCCGCAGCTATTGTCAATGTGGCAGATACCACAGCAAACCTTCAGAGGTCTTGTGGAGTCCAGGCCATGACAGATGGTTTTAATGTTATGGCTGATTGGTGTGTAGATATGTGTGATTTTATATATCTTATATATAGTAGCATACTTGAGCTGTAGCGCTACATGTAAAATATTCATATAAGGGGAGACCCCTTTGAAAGTACTGTTGCTGTAGTACATGTCTGCATCTTACGAAGTCAGTAACTATACTTTTCTAGGGAGGATCAAAAAAAGAATAGAATTCTGACGCGTATCGCCAAAGGTCCCCTGGGTCAAGCGGGCAACCTCAAGTGGTGTATGCAGGAGTGTGAATGTCTCTGCACTCTGTAGACAGGTCTGGAAATTATGTAATTGGAGCACTCTTCAAGGGCCTAAGGATATACATAACTAGTTTTAGATACGCGATGACAAAACCAAAACAATTCCGTTGTATCCTATGATATTATATAGTTGATCTTAATTCAGACATCTAAGGCGCATCGTGTCTTCCCTGCATTTTCCTACAGATGCAGTACAGATTACTGTCATTAGATCATGATCTGTATCTTTACATCCCTGTCCACATGTCTCCACATATTCCTAATAACTGAGAAGGATAAAAAATGAATACTCTAAAAGCTGTCAAAAATAAAAACCTCTTGTACACATCTCATCCATTCTACATTACCCACGTGGGGATCTTTCACACTTTGTGGTCGTGTGCTGCACGGCCAAAAAACACACGGTAAAACAGCATGCATTTTCCATGAATTGCTGCAGTTTTGCAATGCAATAGTTGTCATGTTTTTTTTAGGGTGAAACGTTAAAAAAAAAAACCTTTAAAAAAAATGTGTGGCCAATAACCGCATCACATAACCGTGCCATTTTTTCGGTAAAATGCATTCAACTTTTCCATGCATTTTATGGCTGCGCGGCACAATACTGCAACGTGTGAACGTACCTTATAGTAATGTGTTACACAGAATGCGTGTTGCCACCAGAAACCGTCCATAACCTAAGTTTTGGTTTACCTGTGAAAGTTAATCCAGTTCCATAAAAATGAAATGCACGAACGAGACCTGTTTAAAACTGAATCTACCTTTGTTCTTAGACAATGTAACTTTGTATAGGAAACATTTGCTCGGCATAGCTATTGTGTAAATTCAGTTGGCTATTCCATCCACATTACAGTATGACAACCGCTTAAAACTATTTCCGTTCCTATGTATACGACCATCAAAGTTATTTGTTGCTCCTGTTTAATCCTATAAAAAAAAAAGAGACTTTTGTCATGAAGTGGTTAAGGCTTCTGGATATATCTGCCACATGCACAATCCCCATTGTAGACATAAGAATGCTTCATACATACAGTGTGATGTAAATGAGTGCAGAAGAGGCTTCTTGAGCCCCGGGTACACTTATCTCAATTTAATGACTAGGCCCCTTATGTCCATCTCGTGTCGGTAATTTAGTCACTGAGCCCTGCTATTGAAACTATTGTTTCCCCTTAGATCTGGTGTGCCAAATCGAAGAGACATTAATCTGTCAGTGAGCTGTCTTAATTAGTAGCCATGCAGTTTAGCTTTAAAGGTTAATTAAGCAGAGAAAAATACGTCCAAATTCTTGCTCATCAATGTATAATAATTTCTAGAATACTATATTGTACATTTCTAGATATTTAGATTACGTCTACAATTTAGTTACATGTGTGAAGTATAGACAGAACTGCTCTGTGTATTCCCGTTAATAAGTGAGGGATGTGATTTAAGATTTCCTCAAACATAATTAAATTGATTTGCCAAATCAAGCTCCGATGATATTTGTTTGTGAATATATTTGCAGTCATTACTTATTCCAAATAATCCCGTTTTAGAACTCCGCTCTTCAATGTTTTATGGTATGAGGCACTGCCAAGTCTGTCGATCCTTAAAGCCACAATGGAATCAGAATGACAATAGAAGAAGTGAAGGCCATAGCTGGATGAGAAAAAGGAACACAAGGCAGATCTTTAATTGAGCAATGAGAAAAAGAGCCCCTGCTGAGGGCAGTGAAATTCATTAGAAAGTGGAGATGTGTGGCGGGCTTCTAAATGATGCTGTTAGGTACAGTATTAGAGATGAACACAGGAGACCATAGGTTCTGTTTACTAAGCTAATGATTTTCCGTCATTGTTTAGGTTTGCACCTGGCCTAAATTTTGATACACATTACACCACTAAATGGTGCTAAATACTCCCCATGCTTCTTGTCCCCATTACATTCCCTTGTGATTTTCAAGAATTATTGTACTTTTTATATCACTGTCAGCTAATGAAGGCAGTCATTGTTTGCTAAGACCGGAATAAATGCACAATTCACTTTCTGAATTGTCATTGTAATAGTGAAGCTGGTCATAGTAGGAAACATTATTTGTATGATAGGTCCAATAGTTTGCCCTCTACACGATCATTGTATTTAAAGCTGGTCAAACCTGAGATAGGTTTCGGCCAAATGCTCGGACTCCATAGCCTGAGAATAGGTGTATTGAGCGTCTTCGCAAGCTAAGCCCGCTCCATACACTGGTTGTCAGCTGTGTATTACAGAGGGCACCACGCTCCAACAGCCGGGATAGGAAATAACTCCCTTAGATGCCACGGTCAATAGCGACCATGGCATCTAAGCCGATAGACGAAGGGGGAGGCCTTCTCTATTATCCCATGCCCCCTGTGCGGCAATGTGATGTCATGGCAGCCGTTAGCCTACTATGTTAGTAACCCTTTTAAGCCCAGACAGAGGCAAATCTTCATAAACCGTCAAAAGTACAATTCACTGCATAGTATTGTACCAGAGATCAAACGATCTCCTGTTCAAGTACCTTAGTGGGAGTAACAAAAATTACTAAAAATAAGTTTGATAAAGTTTTTAACCATATACAACAAAAAATAAATAACACTTTTTTCTGTAAAATAACTATTGACTATAACTATAAATAATTAAAAAAAACATAATTGTTGAAATCACAATATATTTATCCCACACAAAGAATATCGTAAAAAAAAAAACAAAGAATCATTTTTTTTTTTTTGTAACCTCGCCTCCTGAAAAAAATGAGACAAAAAGTCGTATGTTACCCCGTAAGAAAACAAGCCCTCACACTGCTCCATTAAAGTTAAGGGGCGCAGAATATGGCAACACAAAACTAATTTATTTTTAACAAATTGTTTTTATTTAGAAAAATGGGTACATCATAAAAAAACAATATAAATTGGGTATTATAATAAGGCTGATCCACAGAATAAAGTTAACATTCTGTTTTACTGTACAGTGAATGTCATAAAACCAATGGGAAAAATGTGTTTTTTTTTCAATTCCACCCCACAAAATAATTGTGAAAGTTTTTTCCAGTACATTATATGGTACAATAAATGGTGCTATAAAAAAAATACAACCTGTCCTTCAAAAAGAAAACAAGCACTCATACAGCTGTCGACAATAGAATAAAAACAGTTATGGCTCTTGGAAGGCTGGGATGAAAAAACAAAATATTGTGTAGACCTAAAGGGGTAAATCCAACATTTAACATCCAAAATACTGTTAGATTATTTAACCCTAAAACCAAATCTGTATTGGGCTGAGAATCTTTCAGCTGCAACTCTGACTTCTCATATAAAATCATGTAATTAACCACTCTTATCCATTGAGAAAGGATTTATGAGACATCCAAACATCAGCAGCAATGGTGCCCTATTTTACATTGATTTTTTTGATTTTTTTTTTAATCTTTTAACGTTTTTTTAAATATATTTACAGATTTTATATGGTGTCTAAATAGGAATTTAACCTGGAGCACTTATAAAACCAAAAACTAAATGTTAGTGCTCAGATTCAAATGTTGTGATGATTACTATTAGACTGCGGGCAACACGGCAAGAGTTCCAGTAAAATCAAGTATAAAATTGTTGCACTGGTTGTAAGGTTGATTGCAACTCTTTTTTCCCATAGGGCGTAATTAGAGTTGTACCATGACTACAATTTTACCATGATTTGCACTTTACTGTGTAGCCCCAGCTGACTAATACTGAGAAAGCACACTAATAGAAGAGACTGCTCAATTGGCGTGACCTATGCATTGTATGCATCATTGTGTATCCATGCGTCCTTCTTTGCAGGACCACGTGATCCACATGAAAAATGGAAGAGACAGATGCTCTTTAAGGTTTGGAAACTGTTTTAAGACCTATAATATGGTTGAAAATGCCAGCATATTAGTATCCAGTGGGTTTATTCCACCCCAAGCAAATTTTACCTGCAAAGTCGTTCAATCATAAAATAATCATTTAACATTTTTTTTTGTAGGGCAAAACAATTTTTAGAAAGGAAAAAAATACTTGTTTTTGTTTTAGAAGTCTTTATTTATATAGTGCCAACTAGTGATGAGCAAATTTGTAGAAAAATTGCTTTGCCAGCTTTTCACCAATAGTCAAATTTCTTGTTACAGAGTTGTAGTTCTCGTATATAAGATAATGGAGGCTGAAATATTGGAACCATATTCCACCCTCTCTGTTTATGTGCTTGAAATACGGCTCTGTATTAGAGAAGGATCGGGCTGTTGAATTTCAACATGCCCGATCCTTTTGTTTGGAAGGCAGAGTCTAGCAGTGACTCTCTCCCTTTTCACTATTGAAAGCACATGCACACTCAGCCAAGGGTGCATGTGTATCGGGGAGTCTTTAGGAATGTGGATGACCAGCCTTACAGACCGCTCCAATCACATGGTACAATAGATAAAAAGTGCTTTTATTATGTAGTATACCAGGCACATGGCTCGGAGTGCTGCTGTGCAAGGAAAGCTTTGAAGGGGAAGCCGGAATAAAGATGACTTTATTCTCTGGATCGGTGGGGGTCTTAGAGGTTGGACTTCCAACCATCAGATCTTTGAGATGGAAATCACAAAACTTCAGAATTTTATTGGGCTGTAGAGGAGAAGTTGGTAAAATGACACACTCTTCTCTGGCATCACTTCCTGCTTTTCAGCTGTTGGCTGAAGCTGCACCTCACAGACTTCTTACTCTGCCTGAAACCTACATTCATTCTGCACGTAATATTGTTAAAGAGACTATCTCATGTATTTCATTTTCGTTTCAGTAATTAGATTTAGTTATGTAAAATAGAAATGTGTTTGGTTTTTTTTAACCTGTTTTTTAAAGTTTCTTGAGGTGGCCATATTGAAGGCACTTTGAGAACGGTACAGCAGGGTTTGTGTGCATTAGGGCAGTGGCAATAAATAGAAATTAATTGACAGAGAATTTCATAGATTATCACAGTCTCCATGAAGTGATGGAGTACAGTCTTCTCCCCCAGAGATCGAGGAATGACAGGGCAGATGTATTCAGAGCCTTATCTGTGTGTGCATAGTGTTACTATCCTGCCTTCCCAAGACCTCCAGCAGTACAATAAAGCTGTCATTAAATCTCCCGCACTCTCCATCCGGTCTAAACAGCAAATCTAACAAGAGTAAACCGGAAGTGTCGGAAAATATAATTTTGCTGAAAAGTTAGTAGATGCTAGGAAATAACTTCCAGCAGATATGTTTGGAATATCAACTGTAAGTGAATGTAAACATGCCTGGAATAAAATATATCTATCCTAACATAAAAATAAGAGGGAAATAATATAAAGGCAGACAAAATGGACCATGTGGTCTTTTTCTCCCATTAATCTTCTGTGTTTCTATTGTGTGTGTGTGTGTGTTCTAATGGCTAATATGAATAATATGATATTTTTATATCACATGAAAAATTCAAAAAATCTTTTTAAAATGAAAACCTGATTTGATTAATACTGTACTTATTTTTATGTAGGTTCCACTCCTGGTTTTACCTTCCAAATACAGATGAAAAATACTGACAAAAATACATGTGTTAATGTGGCCTAATGTGAGCTCTTTGCTTCTTTTCAACTACCCTTCCCTGCCTTTCAGTTTAACTGCAGGAGGAAGCAACTAAAATATGTACAGCCAGCTTTATAATATTGTTTAAAGTCCCCAGCATATCGCCTATTAAACCAGCAATACCAGGTGGTAGTGGGTGAAAAATAATTTTTATGTAACCTATAATTGTCTTCTTAGTCGGCTCTGTACCTTTTAGTATTCTGTTTTTTAGTGTTCCCTCACCATATGCTAATGAGCATAAAAGGGTCATATCTTCGTTTGAAAAGAGTCAGATCTTCATTCCTCAAGCCTTTCCGAGTTAACCCCCCTGCCTTACTTTTGATTGACACCGCCTCGCGTCCCCCCAGCACACTTGACATCTCGCGCTTGCGCATCGATGTCCTCTTCTGGTGTGTGCGCACAACAGGACACCATAGTGGCACATGCGCAGTATCTAGCTTTGAGGCCTGGATGAAGCAGGGAAGGGTGGCGGACCATAGAAGACGGGTGCATGTGCGCTATCTCAGACTAGATTTTGCCATTCAGGGCGGGCCAGTTTTTGGTGGTGGGCGGGCATAAGCAGAGGAACGAACGAGACTGATGGATTATTACCATAAAAGGTGCAAAATGTTTGCAGACCGTTATTTACAGTCGGAGGAGGAGTTTAGGAGAGTGGATAACGGCAATGAACTTTTGACAGCAGCGGCCAGCGAGGGGAGAGTAGAGTTCAATAGGTGAAACGCTGGTGACAGGTTCCATTTAACTATATCCCAGGAAGGAGTTATAGCTAGGATTTACAGTTGTGTTAAAAAAAAAATAGCTGTCCAACATCATTAAACTGATAAATCAATGGTTTTGGTAGAAGTGATATTTCTAAATCGCAAATAATTTACTTGTAAGTGTAGTAGAGTAGTAATAAAAAAAACAGAGCCAACTATTAGGACTTGCATGGCACTCAGTATGTGTAATTTAATTATTAATTGAAAGGGGCTTGTTCAAAATAATAGCAGTGAGGCAGTAAATTGGTGAAATCCTTCATTCTGTGGAATAACAGGTGTCAATTTTGGCATTTATTTAATAACCCGTTAGTGACCGCCAATACGCCTTTTTACGGCGGCCACTCATGGGCTTAATTCTGATGCATGCGCCTTTTTATGGCGCTGCATCAGATTAAATAAACAGTCGTTAAATGTCCCTACGGTAGCTGAAGGCTGGGAGCAGCCCGGCTTGATCGTGCGAGATCAATATCCGTATCGATCTCGCCAGTTTAACCCCATCCGATGCGGCGCTCAATAGTGAGCGCTGCATCTGTGTGGTTTTGGAGAGAGGGAGGGAGCTCCCTCTCTCACCTCACCGGCACCCTGTGTAAGATCGCAGGGTGTCGGTGGTTTCTATGGCAGCCGGGGGGCTTAATAAAGGTCCCCAGGTCTGCCACTAGTTACGCTTGCCAGGCCATGCCAGAGGCAGATGTCTCTCTGTTTTACATGGACAGGCTCTAATACACTGCAATACAAAAGTATTGCAGTGTATTATAAAAGTGATTGGAGGATCGCATAGTGAAGTCCCCTAATGGGACTAGTAAAAAGGTAAAGAAAAGTTTTAATAAAGTTAATTTTAAAAACAAAGTGAAAAACAAAAATGAAAAACCCACTTTTTCCAATTCCAAAAGGCTTTATTATTAAAACAACAAAACAAATTACACTATAAAGTTATTACATTATTTAACCCGCACGGTGAACGCCATGAAAAACAATGCAAAAATTGCTGTTTTCTGTGAATCCTGCCATAAATTTTCTTTATAAAAAGTGATCAAAAAGTCGCATCTACTCCAAGATGGTACAAATAAAAACTACAAGTCGTCACGCAAAAAAAATACGACTGCATCGGCGGAAGAATAAAAAGTTATGGCTCTTGAAATATGGAGACACAAAAACAAATAATTTTGAAAAAAAAGTGTTTTTACTGTAAAACATACAAAATCTACATAAATTTGGTATTGTTGCAATCGTAACAAACTGCTGAATAAAGTTATTGTGTTATTTATACAACATGGTAAACGGTGTAAATTTAGGACGCAAAAATATGTGGTGAGATTGTTTTTTTTTCTATTCCTCCCCCAAAAATAAGTTAATAAAAGTTAATCAATAAATTCTATGTACCCCAAAATGGTGCTATTAAAAAAATAAAACTTGTCCCGCAAAAAACAAGATCTTATACAGCGAAGTTGACGCAAAAATAAAAACGTTATAGCTCTTTGAATGAGACAATGGAAAAACTTAAAAAATTGCTTGGTCATTAAGGCCTAAAATAGGCTGGTCACTAAGGGGTTAAGGTAGGAGGGTTGCAAATATTGCACATGTTGGTTATAGTTAATTTCCTTCTGAAATACTGGGGGAAATGGGTCGCTCCAGACATTGTTCTGATGAAAATCGTACTTTAATTAAAAAGTTGATTGGAGTGGGAATAACATCTAGAGAAGTCCAGCAAATTATAGGCTGCTCAGCTAAAATGATTTCAAATGCCTTGAAGTGGAAAAGAATGGATTGGAGAATACCCATTATGGCAAAGACTCAGCCAATGATCACCCCCAGAAAGATAAAAGAAGATGTGAAGTTACCTGCGAGTACTGCTACAATCAGAAGACGATTAAGTGAAGCCAAGTTACCAGCAAGAACTCCCCTCAAAGTCCCGTTGTTGAAAAAAAGACATGTCCTGAATAGGTTAAAATTTTCAAATGAACATTCATTGACTGGCCCAAAGACAAATGGCGCAACATTTTGTGGACTGATGAACGCAAAATTGTTCATTTTGGGTCTAGTGGCGGCAGACAGTCTGTCAGAAGACCCCCGAGCACTGAATTCAAGCTATAGTACACTTTGCAGACAGTAAAGCATGGTACTGCAAAAATCACGATACGGGGATGTTTCTCATACAATGGTGTTGGGCCTATTTGTCGCATATAATGGATCATGGATCAGTTTGAATATATCAATATACTTGAGGAGATCATGTTGCCCTATGCCAAAGAAGAAATGCCATTGAAATGTGTATTCCAACATGACAATGACCCAAAACACACCAGTAAGCGAACAACATCTTGGTTACAGACAAACAGGATTGAGGTAATGGAGTGGCCATCCCAATCCCCTGACCTCAATCCCATAGAGAACTTGTGGGGAGACCTAAAAAAATGTGGTTTATAAGGCAAAACCCAAAACTGCAGAAGAACTGTGGAATGTCGTCCAATCTTCCTGAGCTGGAATACATGTTCAGAGGTGGCAGAAGTTGGTCGACTCCATGCAACAGAGATGTCAAGCAGTTCTCAAAAACAATGGTAATGCCACTAAATATTAGTTCAGTAAAGTGAAAGCTAAGAAAAAATTCCGTTTATACATTACGGTTTTGAGTTTTTAAAGAAAAATGCTGGCACTGATATTTTTTTTGAACAGCTTTTTCTTTACTTTGTAAAATAAGTTAACACAAACTGGATACATTTTGTTTTGATTTGGAATTGAATGTGTCATATTTCCAGTGCATTTGCATTTAGGCAAATAAAAGTTATTATAATGATTTGAAGCTTTATTTGCTTTTTTAAACTCACTGCTATTTTATTGAACACTGTAAAAGGGCTGGTATAATAGCGGGGTTCACTTACTCGTGCCACCCACTATTACTGCCTCCTTTATCATCAGGGTCACTAGGGTTATGCCTCGTTCCCCTACCTTTGTCCTGTATTAACGTTGCTTCCCCACCCCTAACAAAGCCCCTGTCCCAGGGTTGGTTGTAATTCTTATTTTAACTCCTTAACGCCGAAGGACGGATATATCCGTCCTCAGCAGCTGCTAGTTCGCGCAGGAGGACGGATATATCCATCCTATGATCGCGCGGGTACTGACAGTGTACCCACGCGATCAGCGGCAGGAGCACGGCTGTTCTACACAGCCTGGCAACTGCCGAAATCGAAGCGCGCTCCGTTTCCGGCAGTTTAACCCATTAAATGCTGCTGTCAATAGTGACAGCGACATCTAATGTGTTTGACAGAGGGAGGGAACTCCCTCTGTCACCCGATCGGCGCCCCCGCAAACAAATCGCTGGTCGCCGTTGGGTTTCCATGACAGCCAGGGGCCTAACAAAGATCACCAGGTCTGTCTTCAGCAAATGCCTGTTAGGCGATGCCGGAGGCATGACCTAACAGATTGCCTGTCAGGCTGGGTTCACACGACCATGTTACGTCCGTAATGTACGGAACGTATTTCGGCCGGAAGACCCGGACCGAACACAGTGCAGGGAGCCGGCGCTCCTAGCATCATAGTTATGTACGATGCTAGGAGTCCCTGCCTCGCTGCAGGACAACTGTCCCGTACTGTAATCATGATTACAGTACGGGACAGTAGTTCCACGCAGAGGCAGGGACTCCTAGCGTCGTACATCACTATGATGCTAGGAGCCCGGCCCCCTGCAGTGTGTTCGGTCCGGGTCTTCCGGCCGAAATACGTTCCGTACATTACGGACGTAACATGGTCGTGTGAACCCAGCCTCAGTTTTACACTGACAGGCAATAATGCTTTGGTATACGAAGTATACCAAAGCATTATATATGCGATCAGCAGATCGCATAGTGAAGTCCCCTGGTGGGACTTAAAAAAAAATGTCAATCAGTTAAATAAAGTTTGTGGGAAAAAAAAAGAAAAAAAATTACAGTCAAAATCAAATAAAACTACTTTTTTTGCCCAAAAAGTGGTTTTATTTAGTAAAAGTGTCAAAACGAATAACACATACACATATATGGTATCCCCGTGATCGTAACAACTTGACCAATAAAATGAACACATTTATTAAACCGCCGGATGAACGGCGTCCAAAAAAAACGCAAAAAACAACGGCAAAATTCTCTTTTTTTCTCCCATTCCCCCCCATAAAAAATAAAATAAAAGTTAATCTATAAGTCCTATGTACCCCAAAATAGTACTAATGAAAACTACACATTGGCCCGCAAAAAACAAACGCCCACATATGGCCACATCGACGGAAAAATAAAAAAATCACGTCTCTTGGAATTCGGCGATGCAAAAACAAGTAATTTTTTTCTAAAAGGGTTTTTTTATTGTGCAAACATAGGAAAACATATAAAACCTTTACATATTTGGTATCCCCGTAATCGTGCCGACCCATAGAATAAAGTTAACATGTTATTTACGCTGCATAGTAAACGGCGTAAATTTATAACGTGAAAATCAATGCTGGAATAGCTGCTTATTTTCAATACTCTCCTAAAATAAAGTTAATAAAAGTTAATCAATATATTGTAAGCATCTAAAAATGGTACAATTACAAAATACAACTCGTCCCACAAAAAACAAGCCCTTATACGGCTATGTCGACGGAATAAAAAAAAAGTTACGACTCTTGGAATTCGACCGTGAAAAAACAAAAAATAATCCTTGGTCATTAACGTGCAAAATGGCCCGTTCATTAAGGGGTTAAGTTGCACATAAATATTTTTATGAGCCCATTCACTTGAATTTGCACAGATCAACACCCTTTTTCTGTCACCGTATTATAAATGCTTATCCATACCAAGTGTTTGAAATATTGGGCCTGTTGGTCTAAGGTAAAAATAAACAGTCCTTCATGTGTTTTTAAATATTTCTGCCATATTTGTATTTGACCCATTTCAATAATATGGAACAGGAATTAAATTAAAGAGGAAGAGACAGGGTTAAAAAAATGTTGCAGGTAGCATGTTCTTTATTTATCTGTCAGTTGCAAAATTTCTTAGATTGCTTAAAACACTTAAAGAGGCTCTGTCACCAGAATTTGCAACCCCTATCTCCTATTGCAGCAGATAGGCGCTGCAATGTAGATTACAGTAACGTTTTTATTTTAAAAAAACGAGCATTTTTGGCCAAGTTATGACCATTTTTGTATTTATGTAAATGAGGCTTGCTAAAGTCCAACTGGGCGTGTTTAAAGTAAAAGTCCAACTGGGCGTGTATTATGTTCGTTACATCGGGGCGTTTTTACTTCTTTTACTAGCTGGGCATTGAGAAGAGAAGTATCATCCACTTCTCTTCACAACGCCCAGCTTCTGGCAGTGCAGACACACAGCGTGTTCTCGAGAGATCACGCTGTGACGTCACTCACAGGTCCTGCATCGTGTCAGACGAGCGAGGACACATCGGCACCAGAGGCTACAGTTGATTCTGCAGCAGCATCGGCGTTTGCAGGTAAGTCGATGTAGCTACTTACCTGCAAACGCTGATGCTGCTGCAGAATCAACTGTAGCCTCTGGTGCCGATGTGGCCGACACGATGCAGGACCTGGGGCAGGAAGTGAGTGATGTCACAGCGTGATCTCTCGAGAACACGCTGTGTGTCTGCACTGCCAGAAGCTGGGTGTTAACGAACAGAAGTGGATGATGCTGATTCGTCAGCATCATACACTCCCATTCCTAACGCCCAGCTAGTAAAAGAAGTAAAAACGCCCCGATGTAACACACATAATACACGCCCAGTTGTACTTTTACTGTAAACACGCCCAGTTGTACTTTTGCAAGCCTCATTTGCATAAATACAAAAATGGTCAAAATTTGGACAAAAATGCTCGTTTTTTTAAAATAAAAACGTTACTGTAATCTACATTGCAGCGCTGATCTGCTGCAATAGCAGATAGGGGTTGCAAAATCTGGTGACAGAGCCTCTTTAACACCCTTTTGAAAATATTCTTTTAAAAAGGACATCCCAAAGGAATGGCGGAGTGTGGCATGTTAATTGCGACTATTAAAGATATTTGACTTCGTTGCACAAAACTAAATTACATATAGAAGAGGCCATAGCTTGGGTCAGAGATTGCACCCATTTTAGAACCAGGGCCGACCTTAGGATGGATGGTGCCCTGTGCCATATCTTATCTTGACCCCCCCCCCCACTGACTATATAGTGCCCAAATAATGCAATGATACAGTGTATAAATAACCATACAGTGCCGAAATAACATTGCCATAAGACCCAAATTACAGAGCCAGACAGTTGCTTAAATGGATTGTCCACTTGGGACAATCCCTACTTGCTAGAAGGGTCCACCAATTATAGCCTAATTACAAAGTGTCCCCCAGTGATCAGCTGTAATCTGTGGGGAAATCTGGTAATAAGTGCTTAATTTCCCTGCAGCGCCACCACAGGGGAAATTAAGCATTACACAGTTCCCATTCAGATTAATGGCTTGTCTGTAATGCTGGACAGGACAGGTCCTCCAGGGTGAGAGACGATCTTTCTAACCGCTCTCCACTCTGACAGAGAGATGAGGATTCTGATGAGAGACCCCCACCCCACTATTAACTTATAAATCTGGACAACCCCTTTACATAATACTGCCCAATCTATAAACTAGGGAATTTGTCTGCATTCAGTGCAGTTGTCTTGCCATAGTGGGTTTGGCACCAAGTTTGGGACCGGGGGTGCAACCTCCAGGTGCCAAGCCCGTCGGGGCCAGTTGTACTTCCTTCAGTATTGACAAGTGATGCACATACCTGCATCACACTGCAGACACAATCCAAATGCGGCCCCTGTATGGAACAATTGTTAGTATTACTCTAGAACATTTGTCATGAGCATTGCGACATTTGAATTAGTTTGGCCCAAACATGGCTTAAATTAGTGTCAGTTTTTACATAGAATAAACCATTTCCCAGTGATAGTCTACATCAGGGATACTCAACTATTTTTAGTGAAGGTCCATTTTCATGGGTCTTTTGTCAGGTGAATGTCCGAGCTGAACACCAATAATAAGGCTATATTCATACAGGTCAGATTTGCCATAGACTATTCCGACCACTGGATCTGCGGCAGAAATCTGAGGCTTATCTGCCACAATGCCCATTATAGAGAGTGCCACACAGTTCCCCCTGTAGACAATGCAACACAATGCCAATTTTAGATTGATGCCAGACAATGCCCCATGTAGACAGTGGCCTATGGTTTCCCCTGTAGAAAGTGCCACACCACCCTGTAGATAGTGACACAGTGCCCCCTGTAGATAGTGCCACTTACCCACTTGTGTACTCACCTAGCCCTGTTCCCGCTACGAACGGAGCTGCACAGCCTCCCCAGCCATGTTAGGCCTACAGTCTATAAAAGCGCCGATCTGAGACGCTTGCATAGGCCGGCACAATGCAGTGACGTCATCATGCTGGCCTGCGCAGGGATCCTATCCCGGCATCTTATAGGCTGCAGGCCTAATGTGGCCTGTAGCCTAGTGAATGGCAGAGCAGAGAGCTGATAGCTCCCTCCTCCGCCATAGTATTAAATTTCCTCTGCGACCTGAGAGCGCAGATACAACTGAATGTGGCAGTCACCCTGGGATCCACCCAGAGACACCACTGGTCCAGATAACAGGCATCCGCGGACCAGATTCGGACCACGATCCACGATTTCAGGATTTACAGTCTACATAAATCTGACCCACAATGTCAGTATATAAGGCCATATTCATATTAGCACACTAGCGTGAATGTGCTGCTAATCTGCAGAGCCACTATCTTTTTATTCAGGGAAAGAAAGTCGGTAAGTCCATGTTCACACTAGCTTTTTGTTTTTTCCAACTATAATTTTTATTACGAAATAAGAAGAAAGGGTCTAGAGTGAAATGTGTAAGGTAGTCATCAACCACATAAATGCATCAATAACAATGGTGTGAGAAAAAGAAAGGCAGACCACTGGAATCCGCAAGGAAAGAAGTACAAAAGGATATTCAGGTATTTGAGAGAGGAAGAATGTGTGTTTGAGCTATTGTAAGTGTGGTTTAAAAAAAAGTAAGAACAGCACGAGAAAAAATAGACCAAAGGAGTAAGTAGAAGAACAAGAGAAGAGAAAGAAAAATGGAAGGAAGAAGGGGCAAGAGGGAGGATTCCAGTCTAGGGGTTGCAGAGGTAGCCGTGGTGCTTAAATGCGCCCAAAAGCCCCTCTGCCTTCTAAAAAGATACCAATATTATTAATTGTACATGGTAGGTGGGAGGCCTTATTAATGTATGTTCCCACGAGGCAGATTTGATACAGTAATGTCTGCGACTGTTCCATACATCTGAATGGTGTTTGCACAAATTAATGCACATTCCTATGTTGAACATGTTCTGTATATCATTCGTGTTGGGCCAGTTGTTTTATGTCTGAAGCGGACACTACTGATGTCAAAGTTGTGCACTTTGTCCAATAGTGCAGCATTCATAGCCGGACAGAAATAACGCTTCATCCTACATTTTCTGTCCAGTGCAGGTAGAAGTCCAGCATCACAACTGAAGGATCTGATGCCAAAACTGCTCCCATAGGAAAGCATAGGATAAGTTCTGGCATTAGTTTTCCTCTGGAGTTTCTGTACCCCGCGGAAGAAAAAATGGATCGCCGGACATATGTTAAAGAGGCTCTGTCACCAGATTATAAGGGCCTACATAATCCTACATAATCTGATCGGCGCTGTAATGTAGATAACAACAGTGGTTTTTATTTTGAAAAACGATCATTTTTGAGCAAGTTATGAACAATTTTAGATTTATGCTAATTTTTTTATTAATGCCCAACTGGGCGTTTTTTTAACTTTTAGCCAAGTGGGCCTTGTAAAGAGAAGTGTATGACGCTGACCAATCAGCGTCATACACTTCTCTCCATTCATGTCCATCTGTATTCACAGCACAGTGTGATCTCGCCAGATCACGCTGTGCTGTCACATACACCCACATTAACTTTACTAACGTGTCTTGAGAGTGAATAGACATTGGCTCCAGCCAGGAAGCGATGTCTATTTACACTCCCGACACTTCAGTAAAGTTTCTGTGGGACTTAATCACACAGCACAGCGTGGTCTTGCTAGATCACGTTGTGCTGTCATTCACAGCGGGACCCCACAGAAAGATCTCACAGTAAGTTCCACAGAAACTTTACCGAAGTGTCGGAAGTGTGAGTAGACATCGCCTCCTAGCTGGAGGCGATGTCTATTCACTCTCAAGACACTTCAGTAAAGTTAATGTGGGTGTATGTGACAGCACAGCGTGATCTTGCGAGATCAGGCTGTGCTGAGTACAAATGGACATGAATGGAGAGAAGTGTATGACGCTGATTGGTCAGCGTCATACGCTTCTCTTTACAATGTCCACTTGGTCAAAAGTTAAAAAGCGCCCAGCTGGGCATTAAGAAACTAATTAGCATAACTCTAAAATTGTCCATAACTTGCTCAAAAATTATAGTTTTTCAAAATAAAAGCCACTGTTGTTATCTACATTACAGCACCAATCAGATTAGGTAGGGGATAGGGCATTTATAAACTTGTGACAGAGCCTCTTTAAGTTTGTCTTAGGACTTGTCCACACGTAGCGGAATTGCTGCGTATTTTCCGTCCGGAATTGCGGACGGAAAATACGCAGCAGAATACAGTAGCAGCAAAGTGGGTGAGATTTAACAAAGGAAATGGTGCGTTTTTTTCCGCAGCGGATTGTCTGCTACTATCAACGTAATTGCTGCACAAATTTTCTGCAGCAATTCCGTTACGTGTTGACAAGCCCGTAGTTTACTTTTTATCATTGAGGTCAAAATATGAGTGTCTTCACTTGCAAGCACATCAGTTAGATATGTGGTTTTGTGGCTGGTGTATGTGTTCAGCACCATATTTGTGACAGCGCTAGTACTGCTTATGCTCATAAAAAGTAGCAAATGCAGCATCTGCTCCTCTGTCATGTAAATGAGTCAGGGGAGTGTGAAATGTTAACTGTGTATCTGATTGGCATATTGACAAACAGTAAGCAGTGATATCACAGATTTGTAAATGGAGCAATTCCTAATAGAATTCTCTTGCACCTGTATGTACAGAGCCTGAACAGCCGTTTCATTGAGCTCTATCTGAAATGTCCCTTTGTGCATGTGAGCAAGTAAAATTGTCGTCTAAGGAAAGTGGATGTTAAGTATTTGTGTGAGGTTATTGCAAATGTCTACTGATAAGTAAGTGAACACTAACTTCATCTGTTACTTAAATATATCTTCAGAGCTGCGAATAGATACATGTGCCCCAATTTAGCCTGATTTTATATATATATATATATATATATATATATATATATATATATATATATATATATATATATATATATATAATCTTTACAACATCAGCAGGTCTCACACCTCAGTACTAAATAGAAGGAGTATAATTAGGTTATAAAACATCGTTGTTGAGGTTGTTAATGTTTATAGGAAAACACTACATCTTAGGGAAGGAGTTTTAATTAATCAGGGAAATGTCAATGTCTCATCAGAGGGACCTTGTAAATCTCTCAATAAATGCACAATCAGGATGTTCATTGTCTTATAATCATCCTTTTTATATTTCCATATTTCCGTTTGCCAGCCTGACACTAATATTATCTAACTCTAAAGGTGATGTGATTATCCAGATCACAAGTTAAAATCTTAAACATAAACCTGTCGACTACAGGTAAATTCAGTCATTATAAGAGCTGAGCAGGTAGAAGTACAAAGTTAAGTCCTTTCACAGTGTGTTGGAGTCCAGAACAGGGTCACCACTGGCACTATGACTGAACAGCATTGTGCAGGAAACCTACGTAGTGCCCATAGTCTTCCCAATGAGTCCAGGTTGCCCCTTATTGTAATATGTGCTTACAATGATAATGTACTTGTAGTCGGTGCTATGTTATGAACACCTGATTGAACTGATTCGTTTGCAACTCATAATTATGAAGAGTAATGAAAAGCAGATCGTGCAATGTAAATTCTTGACATCATAGTCTATCAATGGACCTCAGAAAAATCCTTCTCATTTCATCGCCACTGATTACCTAAATAAAATGTGCTTTGCCTGTGGCCTAATCCGATGACCCTTGCCTGGATTTTATGTGGTGTAACCTCATTATCCATACTAGAGGTTCTGGATATACAAGCCTCAATTCCCCAGAGGTTGCCACTGAATTATTTGATCCCATTCACACTGAAGTGGCCCTAATCAGCAGCAGTCAACATCTGATGGGGTTAATAGAACGCCTTAACCCTTCTGCTGCTGGCAGCTTTTGCAATGCTGCATCTCATGAAAGCCCTTGACCATATAAGTGTTTCGTTTCCTTCAGTTACATTTCTATGCTATAAAAATAAACCTCATTCATATTCCTGCTGTGTTGTGGTTTCAATGGCTCGATGTTTATCCTCACTCTATACCAGCTCCGTTTTACTGCTAACTAAACCTCATTATTAAGTCACCAAACTAACAAAAGAGTTTTCTTCCACCTTAACCTTGCACACAATCCTTTAACAAATTAATTAATCCTAATGAATTAACACTTCATTTATTTAAACGCGCTACAGTTCATGAATTAAATTTTCATGCAGTGATTAAAGGCTGCTAAAATATGTATGATTTCGTTAAAATTGTATAATAAATCAGGGCAATGTGTTACATGACAAGGCAACTATTTTTCTTGTCCCCTTTGTACATGCTTAGGCTTCTGTGAAACAAAATAGGGTCTGATTTCGTTCAAGAAGGAAGATATCTCCATATGTTACATTGTATTTTATTACAAATAAAAATAATATTATTGAGTGCATATATTGTGATGTGTACATTCCATTGCGTGAGAGCAAGCATTCTTCATTGCTGTCATGGTCACATTACTATAGTAAAAAGCAAAAGCTTCTAAACAGCATGCGTATAAGTCAGTCATCTGTCTTTGTTCCATCAGAGAATGTTCCAGGGAATAACAAGACTTTCAATTTTTAATTTGACAACATTCTACACTTTGCCAGTAAAGGAAATAATTGCAGTTTGTACATCAGTAATTAGCAAGTCTTTGCTGATGTCAGGAAAGCCCTGGCTTGGACATGGAAATACTCTCTGCATTCTGCTCATCCACCTGTAGGACATTTTAGGAGGTCTGGTAATGGGAGCAGAAAGTTCTGCAGCGACAGTGTAAAACCCATGCACACTTGTCACTGTCAAGGTGAGTGTGTAAAGGTGCAATCTAAGTAAAATGTGGTTTTCAGAAGCTTTTATATCCTGTCTGATGTGCTTTCCAAGTGCTTTCATAGGGTTGTTGATGGGCCAGAGAGATGTCTCAAAAGTAATTAGTGCTCTGGAATGTGCCATAAAGGCAATTTATTTGGAGGTTGTTGTGTTTGTTTGCTGGCAATGATCCTGGAGGGTTTCTCTTCTTTATTCTGCATTACTTACTGTTTCTTCACAAGGAGGCCTTGCAGATTGAGTGTCTCCTAATCCTTCTCCCAGCAGACAAATCACTTACCAATGACTTCCATGCATTTCTTATTCTCTTTGAAATTAGGTTTTATGTGGCAGTGTCAGCTTGCACAAGTGCAAAGACCTTCCTCTTCACCTTTCAAATGCCAATTACCTTCCCGGGTCCATTACCATCCCTATGCAGCCAGATAATTCTATGCAATTAAATAGAGATCATTTGGGTGGTAAAGTTGTGTGTAAACATATTATTATTATTAATATCCATCATTGACCAAACTTAATATGGTGATGTCTAGGAATTGCTTGGTTTCTAGTCATTGCCCATGTGATTTAAAGTTTCATGTATGCATCCCAAGAGATAGCATAATGAATGGCATCCTCTCCCCCTTTCCTATTCTAGCGATGAGAATCCCAGTGAGTGGCTCAAGCGCAGACTGCAATGATGAGCTGTGTCTAATAGCAATGTGTCTGTGTCCATGGGGTCAGCAGGACGATGGGGCTCTGCATCTCAGCTATTGTGCACACCTTATATGCCACTTTTTCTGGGTCGTTTATTTCAGATATAATTCATTAAAATGCTAATTGAGATTGTCATTCCAGATATGTTTATCGATGTGCAAAGTAAATGGACACTAATAGAAATGAGTATTAGAATGCGTCGGAGACCGAGCTGCACAGTGCTGCTGCTTTCTATTGAGCATCTTCAGAATTAACTCTCCTGCTGCTGGAAAGGATGCTGGGATCAGTCTTTCAGAATTTGTTTTGTACAATCGTCTACGTTTGAGTCCGATTAGATAATGTTTATACCTTTCATTCTGATATACTTGCCCGTTGTTCAATGTTTTTATATATATATATATATATATATATATATATATATATATATATATATATATATATATATATATATATATATATATATATATATATATATAGATAGATCTAATGCGCAAATACAGTAAACATGCTTATGTTTTTTTATACTGATGTTCATTTAAAGTTATAGGAGAATTTATTCTAAAGCTAATAATATGTATAACAAGGATTCTGAATGGTCCCAGAATTAGAGATATGTAAGGTAATATAGTGATCATGGTGTCAGACATGTTCCTGTCAGTAATTCTATTACAGAACACTGCGTAAGTCTTTAATAAATAACACGCAAACATAGATTGCATTCAAGTGCATTGCAATTGCAAGTACCATATACTTTGGATCTTGTGTATCCTGGACAGGCATGGTACCGTATAGAATTATATACAATCGTGTAGCTAGATGAGCATCTCTTGCACGGTAGAGCTGTATGCGAAGATCGTGGGTAGTGGTGGCTCCTTCCAGGTGCTGCACCTGCCCATCTCTGCTGTCTGCTGGTCACCATCAGAGCTGCCACCAGCCTCAGCACCGCCCACACTACCAACTGATCACTAAATGCAACAAGCCCACAGACAGCTGATGAGTGTCAAGCCTGGAGTCTCGCGATACTAGAGAACGTCTGGAGCTGCGAGATGTGGGGCTCAGGTGTAAGGAGCAGCTCATCCCAGTAGTAGAATAGAGCAGACAGATAAGTGAGAGCAGAGGCTGGAGGGAGGCACACTCAGTACTGTGTGGTGCTGGTGGTGGTCATCATCAGAAGATCTGACTGCAGCTACAGCAGCCACACGTCAACGACCAGGGCACTTTCTCTTCTCACTTTAAGAGCACTTCAGGATTCCATGCAATTCTTCCAAGATGATGTCAATGAACAGCAAGCAGCCGCACTTTGCCATGCACCCGAGCTTACCTGAGCACAAGTACACCTCCCTGCACTCCAGTTCCGAAGCAATAAGAAGAGCATGCTTGCCAAATCCACAGGTAAGTAGCCATGCCAATGACCAGTCATATATGATCCTATTATAGGCTTGTTTGTGCTGTGCCCTTGGTCCTGGGGTCTCTATCACACTTACCATTTATATTTGCTGGATAGATGATACATGTACCGATTTACATCACACACACATTTATGTATGTATGCATATATATATATATATATATATATATATATATATATATATGTGTGTGTGTGTGTGTACAGGTATCAATTGTGTGACAATAATGAGTAAATATTTATGTGACATGGAAGTTTATAATAAGTGACAGGTGTATTATATTATTTCAGATTGATGTCTTATGAGTAAGTGCATATACTATGTATGTATGTATATGTGTTTATTTTGCTTTGTTCTTTGAGATTATCCACTTCATGAATGGCATCGGTAACTGTCTTTTTTGCCTTGTATTGTAAGGTTTGCAGTTACTTTTATTGTATGTTTAGTTCTTCTATTACGTTTTGGGCTTGTTGTGTTGCACATCTTCTAAATCACTGTGTTCACATATTAAAGCATCTTTATCACTTCGGTCTCCAGATGCAGAGCAACATCTTCGCCAGCCTAGATGAGACCCTTCTGGCCCGGGCCGAAGCATTGGCCGCCGTGGATATGGCAGTGTCCCAGGGAAAGAGCCACCCTTTCAAGCCTGATGCCACCTACCATACTATGAGCAGCGTGCAATGCCAGTCCAACTCCACCGTGCCACTTGGCCACCACCATCACCACCACCACCATCATCACCACCAGGCGCTGGAAGCCGGAGACCTACTGGACCATGTTACTTCCCCGTCCCTAGCCCTGATGACCTCTGCTGGACATGATGGGGTCGGGGGTGGAGGAGGAGGTGGAGGGGGAGGCGGTGGCGGAGGTAACGGGGGATTGATCTCCACTTCGGCCCATCCACACAGCCATATGCATGGCCTGAGCCACCTTTCACATCAGGCAGCCATGAACATGACTACCGCCCTGCAGCACCCGGGGCTGGTGGGTGCTGCTCATCATGGACCCGGTGGGCAGATGGCCTCCGCCTGTGGGGTGGCAGCAGGACTGGCGTCTATATGTGATTCTGAGACTGACCCCCGGGAGCTGGAAGCCTTTGCCGAGCGCTTTAAACAACGGAGGATCAAGCTAGGGGTGACCCAGGCGGACGTGGGCTCTGCCTTGGCCAACCTAAAGATCCCCGGGGTGGGCTCCCTCAGCCAGAGCACCATCTGCAGGTTCGAGTCCCTCACCCTGTCCCACAACAACATGATTGCCCTGAAGCCTATCCTGCAAGCCTGGCTGGAGGAGGCCGAGGGGGCCCAGAGGGAAAAAATGAACAAGCCCGAACTGTTTAATGGGGGGGAAAAGAAACGCAAGAGGACTTCCATCGCCGCCCCAGAGAAGAGGTCCCTGGAGGCATATTTCGCCGTCCAGCCGAGACCCTCCTCAGAGAAGATCGCGGCCATAGCCGAAAAACTGGACCTCAAAAAGAATGTGGTGCGGGTCTGGTTCTGTAATCAGAGACAAAAGCAGAAAAGAATGAAATTTTCTGCCAATTACTAACTTTATTTATTGTATTTATTTATCATGAATTTATTTATTTGTCTATTGGAGGGAGGAGGGCTTCTCTCCTGTAACAGGACTAGGAATCATGAGATGATCTCTACGGATGATTAAATAAAGAAAAATTAAAGATATTATTTATTGTCGGGACCAATGGACAATAAAACACAGCACAGGGGAGGAGTGGCTGCAAACATCTATTCTTCAATTTGAATCTTAAAATCAAGGGGAAGTGTTCTGGATAAGGACAACTCGTGTAAATCCATCACATAG